>NW_027597402.1:0-82798 GCF_964194155.1 Cetorhinus maximus
GCAGATTGGCAGCTGCGTTTCCTACATTATAGCAGTGATTACACTTGGGACATCCAGTGGTCATGAAAGACTCTACAGTGTATAAATGCAAGACTTTGGTAACAGTGCTATGTGGGAGAAAGTCTCCACTTACTGACTACGGTGTGTGTAAAACATCATGTGATTGCAGAAGCTCAGAATTCAAATGTGTGACTTTTAACATGAGTGCATGTGCTGCTTGACCACCTTTTATAAGAGGTGGGAGTGGGACGACATCTGAACAGGCCAGCAAAATGATGGTATAGACCATGGGTGGAAAACAAATTTGTGTTGCTGGTGCTTTCAGCTTGCTGGTGATGTTGTAGTGCCTCTAGCATGGTGCCATGGTGGAGAGGAATCATCTCTTGAGGTGGATTTCTTTGTTAGCAGAAGCAGTAACATCACTGTTTAGTTTTGGAGTTGTGGGCAGGCTGCCTGTAACTTGAGTCAAAAGCAAAAAACTGCGGATGCTGGATATCCAAAACAAAAACAAAAATACCTGGAAAAACTCAGCAGGTTTGGCAGCATCTGCGGAGAGGAGCACAGTTAACGTTTCGAGTCCGAATGACTCTTCAACAGAACTGTTTATAACTTGAGTCATATGGATTAGGGTACAGTTTCTCAAGCTTAATCTGCAGGCAGTGTAGTTATACTTGGTGTCCTGCAATTGGACCCAGTGCTCTTCAGCTAGGGAAGGGGAAATCTCGGATTCCTGTATAGTCGTCTCTTTTACAAAGGGAATTGGATTGGGCTCAACTGTGAATGCCACCCCTCATCTCCACACAGTCAAAATGCCTGCTAATCCTCATTCCCTAGGTTCAGACATTAGCCAGTTGTGCAAAATATCAGAGGGTGACTGATGCTTGTGGAATTGGAACTAGAATGATAGCCTCGAGAGTGGGGAGAAAATCGAGGTGTGATTTATAAGACAATGCAATTTAGGAAGTTTTTGTAAATAGTTATTGTCAGGGATGACTTCCCCTGATTTAAGGTTTACTGGGTTGGCATGAGTGAGACTATTCAACACATCTTTCTGGTGCTGTCCAATCTGCTGTTCTCACACACTGGTTATTCTTGTTTTCTCTTTAACACTGAATACTGCTTACATCCTTGTGTGCTGTAAGGTACAGATGTTTAGGCAGATGTGAAAATATACAAATGCTTATGAGTTTAGAGGAGCTGGTACAGACAGTAACCTGACTCTACAATTGCCTACTGGCTTGAGATGAGTGAGAGGGATTCTGAAATGATACAGAGCAGATTTCATAGACACTGTAGTGTTGTGATATCATTGTGTCTTTGATTTTGCAATGTTACTCGTGGGTAGACAAATGACCATTGGATTGAGACCAGGAGGCTGCATACAAACACATTGTGTAAATTATATGCTTAATTTTACTGATTATGCCTTTATGTTTGAAATATACTATTCATATTCTTCCTGATATTAGTTTATCCTGTGAGGAGCTGAGCCATAAAGACTAGATTCCAAGATTCAATCTCAGTCTGTGCTTTTCGTTTTTATTTTAGATATGTTCCAAATAGTTTTAGTGCATATAGGTTAGGGAGGCAAAACTGACCAATTCTGGTGGCCTAGTAGCCTGTGCTGTGAATGGTGGGTTTTTTGCATGGAATTTACAGCGCAGTGCCAGAGTGTATGCCACACCTCTCTCCATCTAATGGCACCCTTTCAACATATCTTTCTATTCATGCTATTCACCTCAACAACTCCATGTGGTATTGAGTTTCACATTTTCACCACCCTGAGTAAAGAAAGGGTGAGGTCAGGATCAGTTCCCATTCCCATTCCCCCACAATGTCTAGGTGCACATCAATAATATCTACTTGGATGATGCACCATTTTTGACTGAGTTATCAGTGCCATCAGAAGGGGGAATTGTTGAACAGGATCAGAACAAAAAGATAAAAATGTAGTAAATGCTGGAAACCTGAAATAAAGTGAATATTAGCACCATTGTCAACCACAAAATGGAAGCAGGGTGTGACTTACAGCAAACCAGCAAGCAGTCTATTTTACAGCAAACCAAGACTATTGGCAGAGTCCATTTAAACAGAATCTGTACAAACTAAAACAAACAGAACTTGTGACCAAAACTACAGCAAAGTTTCTCCATAAAAGCAGGATTATTTCTCCCACAAAATGCAGTGATTGGAGAAAAGGTAAATGTAAATGATGGTGTATAAATCAATCCCAGTCCACTTACAGCTTTGCAATTGCTGGGCAAGATTTAATTTATCCAATCATCTCCATTCTGGCTGCAGCTGTGCTGTCAATGTATCAGAACTGAGCATTTTGGTAAAGTTGGAAACATGAAAATGAGTCGTAGAATCAGCCAGTCACAGAGAGGGTGTTAATGAGTTAAATAAACTGTTGAATGGAAAACTGTTAGAATATAAAACATTATCAGTGGATAATGTAACACAGTAAAAATGGCAAAATAATGTTTTCTAGTAAATGAGAAGACATTGGAAAATTCTGAACAGAAAGAAATGTGCGAAAATAGGAAAAGGTAAACTGCCAATGTAGGAAATTTGAATTTAAACTTCACTGAGTTTAAGATTCATTTCACTATTGCTGATATATGCAAGGATAGATTACAATTGATGGTTTATTTAAATTGAATTCAGATATGGTATCATACCTAGAGAAGGGAACAACCTATCATTTGATATCATGTGGTTGGAGTCATAACTAGCACAAAGAAAGATGGTTGTGGTTGTTGGAGGTCAATCATCACAGTTCCAGGACATCACTGGGTAGTGTCACGGGCCCAACAATCTTCAGCTGCTTCATCAATGACCTCCCTTCCATCATAAGGTAGAAGTGGGAATGTTTGCTGATGATTGCACAATGTTCAGCACCATTTGTGGCGACTCAGATACTGAAGCAGTCCATGTCCAAATGCAGCAAGACCTGGACAATATCCAGGCTTGGGCTGAGAAGTAGCAAGTAACATTTGCACCACAAGTGCCAGGCAATGACCATCTCCAATAAGAGAGAATCTAACCATCACCCCTTGGTGTTCAATGGCATTACCATTGCTGAATCCCCCACTATCAACATCCAGGGGGTTACCATTGACCAGAAACTGAACTGGAGTAGCCTATAAATATGATGACTACAAGAGCAGGCCAGAGGCTGGGAATTCTGCAGAGAATAACTCACCTCCTGACTCCCCAAAGCCTGTCCACCATCTACAAGGCACAAATCAGGATTGTGATGGAATACTCCCCACTTGCCTGGATGAGTGCAGCTCCTACAAAGTTCAAAAAGCTCAACACCATCCAGGACTACGAGCACATTTTATTGGCACCCCATTCACCACATTCAACATTCACTCCCTTCGCACAGTGGCAGCTGTGTGTACCATCTACAAGATGCACTGCAACAACTCACATAATCACAGAATTGTTACAATGCAGAAGTAGGCCATTCTGCCCATTGTATCTGCACTGGCGCTCCAAATGGGCATTATGACTTAGTGTCATTCACCTGCCTTTTTCCTGTAACCCTGCACATTGTTTCTATTTAAATAATGTCAAAGTCTTACCAAGGCTCCTTTGATAGCACTTCCTAACCCTTGACCTCTACCACCTAGAAAGATGAGGTTAGCAAATGCATGGGAACACCAGCACCTGGAACTTCCTCTCCAAGCCATACACCATCCTGTCTTGGAAATATAATCACCGTCCCTTCATTTTCATTGGGTCAAAGTCCTGAAACTCCCTCCCTAACAGCACTGTGGGTGTACTGACTTCATTGTGGAAAGCAGCTCACGATCACCTTCTCGAGGGCAACTAGGGATCGGCAATAAAATGCTGGCCTAGCCAGCAAAGCCCACAAATGTGAATAAAAGAAAACAAAAAAAAAATCTAAAAACAAAAAACTACTGCGGATGCTGGAAATCCAAAACAAAAACAGAATTACCTGGAAAAACTAAGCAGGTCTGGCAGTATCAGTGAAGAAGAAAAGAGTTGACGTTTCGAGTCCTCATGACCCTTCAATAGAACTAAGTAAAAATAGGAGAGGGGTGAAATATAAGCTGTTTTAAGGTGGGGGAGGTGGGGGGAGAGAAGTTGAGGGGGGTTGTGGTTGTAGGGACAAGCAAGCAGTGATAGGAGTAGATAATCAAAAGATGTCACAGATAAAGGGACAAAGAGGTGTTGAAGGTGGTGATATTATCTAAGAGAATGTGCTAATTAAGAATGGATGGCAGGACACTCAAGGTACAGCTCTAGTGGGGGTGGGGTGGAAAGACTGACAGGGCATTACAGGTATAGATTTAAAAATAATGAAAATAATGGAAATAGGTGGGAAAAGAAAAATCTGTATAAATTATTGGAAAAAACAAAAGGGAGGGGGAAGAAACGGAAAGGGGGTGGGGATGGAGGAGGGAGTTCAAGATCTAAAGTTATTGAATTCAATATTCAGTCCGGAAGGCTGTAAAGTGCCTAGTCGGAAGATGAGGTGCTGTTCCTCCAGTTTGCGTTGGGCTTCACTGGAACAATGCAGCAAGCCAAGGACAGACATGTGGGCAAGAGAGCAGGGTGGAGTGTTAAAATGGCAAGCGACAGGGAGGTTTGGGTCTTTCTTGCGGACAGACCGCAGGTGTTCTGCAAAGCGGTTGAAGGATCATCCTCCGCCATTTCTGCCAACTCCAGCATGATGCCACCACCAAACACATCTTCCCTTCACCCCCCCTGGCGACATTCCATAGGGATCGTTCCCTCCGGGACACCCTGGTCCACTCCTCCATCACCCCCTACTCCTCAACCCCCACCTATGGCACCTCCCCATGCCCACACAGAAGATGCAACACCTGCCCCTTCACTTCTTCTCTCCTCACCATCCAAGGGCCCAAACACTCCTTTCAAGTGAAGCAGCATTTCACTTGCATTTCCCCTAACTTAGTCTACTGCATTCGTTGCTCCCAATGCGGTCTCCTCTACATTGGAGAGACCAAACGTAAACTGGGCGACCGCTTTGCAGAACACCTGCGGTCTGTCCGCAAGAAAGACCCAAACCTCCCTGTCGCTTGCCATTTTAACACTCCACCCTGCTCTCTTGCCCACATGTCTGTCCTTGGCCTGCTGTATTGTTCCAGTGAAGCCCAACGCAAACTGGAGGAACAACACCTCATCTTCCGACTAGGCACTTTACAGCCTTCCGGACTGAATATTGAATTCAACAACTTTAGATCTTGAACTCCCTCCTCCATCCCCACCCCCTTTCCGTTTCTTCCCCCTCCCTTTTGTTTTTTCCAATAATTTATATAGATTTTTCTTTTCCCACCTATTTCCATTATTTTTAAATCTATACCTGTAATGCCCTGTCAGTCTTTCCACCCCACCCCCACTAGAGCTGTACCTTGAGTGTCCTGCCATCCATTCTTAATTAGCACATTCTCTTAGATAATATCACCACCTTCAACACCTCTTTGTCCCTTTATCTGTGACATCTTTTGATTATCTGCTCCTATCACTGCTTGCTTGTCTCTACAACCACAACCCCCCTCAACTTCTCTCCCCCCACCCCCACCTTAAACCAGCTTATATTTCACCCCTCTCCTATTTTTACTTAGTTCTGTTGAAGGGTCATGAGGACTCGTAACGTCAACTCTTTTCTTCTCCGCCGATGCTGCCAGACCTGCTGAGTTTTTCCAGGTAAAAAAAAAATCTACATGGCTGAGGGATGACCTGATGTCTTTTGGATTATGTCAGGGACTGATGAGTAGAAAATGTTTTCAATTGTTGGAGAGACTAAAATTAGAGGTCAAGTACAAGATGGTCATTAATAAATCCATTAGGGAATTCAGAAGAAACTTCTTTACTGAGAGAGAAGTTAGAATGTGGAGCACATGACAGGCTGAGGTGAGTTGTATACATGCGTTTAAAGGGTAGATAGATAAACATGCGAGGGAGAAAGGAGCAGAAGGATGAGTTGATAGGGTTAGGTGAAGATTGTTGGAGGAAGCTTGTATGGAATATAAACGCTGGCATAGAACAGTTAGGCCGAATGGTCTGTTTCCAATCTGTGGATTCTGTAAGATATGTGAAAGAATTGTGTCTCAAGTGGAGACTTGGTTCAGGTACTGTTCTTGTCTATGAGTCAGCAAGTTTCAGGCTCAAGCTGCACGTACACCAACGCTTCAATGCAGTACCAAGGGAGTGCTGCATTGTTAAGGTTTCCTCTTTAAAATGAGATGTTAATAAGTTTCCGATGGGGGAAGGTTTCCATGACATTTCAGAGAGGTTTCCCAATGTATCTCTTTGCTGTTTATGTGATGTTGCTAAATGCAAATTGGCTGCTTTGTGTATCGACATAACAAGTGATGCATTGGTTGGCCTGAAGACATAATAAGGCATTGCAGGATCTTACAACACAGAAGGAAGCCATTTGGCCCATTGTTACTGGGCTGACTCTTGAAACAGCTATCCAATAAGTTCCACTCCTTTGCCCTTTCTCCATAGAAATCTTTACTTTACCAAACAACTCCAATCCATTATTGAATCTACTTCCAGCACTCTCCCAGGCAGAGAGTTTCAGATTACAAAAACTCAACTGTGTTTTTAAAAAAAACTCATTGTCTCCCTCCTGTTCTTTGGCAGTTATCTTAAATCTATGCCCTTTGGTCATTGGCACTCCTGTCAGTGGAAACAATTTCTAATTAGTTGCTGTTATCAAAATCCTTTATAATACTGAACACTGTCAAATATCCCCTGAACCTTCTCTTTTCTAAGGAGAACAATTCCAGCTTCTTTAGTCTTGCCACTAAAGAATAACTGAATTTTCTCATTCCTGGTACTATTTCAATAAATCTCTGCACCCTGTCGAATGCGTCCTGTCCTCCTTACAGCATGATGCTTAGAATTGGACACAATACTCCAGTTGAGACCTGACCATTGTTTAGCATTAAATTTGGCATAACTTCTGTGCTCTATTTATAAAGCCCAGGATCTCATATGCTTTTATAATAACCTTATCAACTTGTCCTGCCACCTTCAGCCCCCAAGTCTTTCTGTTCCTGCAACCCCTTAAAATTTTACCATTTAGTTGCTTCTCCTCATTCTCCCTACCAAAATGGATCACTTTGCAATCTTGACATTCAAATTCACCTGCCATGTTTCTGTTTCACTTGTTTGTCTCCTGAAATCTGCTACTATGCTCCTTGCTGTTTGTTTCATTTCCAAATATTTTTGTCAACTGCAGACTTTGAAACTGTGCCCTTTATACCCAAGTATAAGCCATTAATATAGGTCAAAAAGAGCAGTAGTCCCCAACACCAAATCCTCGGGAACATGACTGGAAATTGCCCTCCAAACTAAAAAATAACCATTTACCATCAATTCCTGCTTTTTGTGCCTTAGCCAATTTCATATACCATGAAATAATCCCACAGCTTTGATATTACTAACAAGTCTATTAGGTAGCACTTTATTGAATTCCTTATGAGAAGCAACGTCACAACACAACCACATTATCATCTGTTATTTCATTGAAAAATACAATCACATTTGTTAGACACAATTTGCCTTTAAATAGAAAGGGATTAATGAAAGTAAACGTGGGCCCATTAGAGGCAGAGTCAGGAGAAATTATAATAGGGATAAGGAAATGGCAGACATTAACGATCAGCCAGGATCATATTGAATGATTGAATTGGTTTAATTAGCCATATTGCCTACTCTGCTCCTTTTTTTTATGTTCTTAAATACTTTGTACCATCTTCATGATTGAAGACGTGAAAAATTCCAGAAATAATGGAGAACCAAGGGTCTAACGAGAAAGAAGGACTTAACGAAATCAGTAAAAGTGAAGAAATAATATTGAACCATGGATTCGATGAGCCGACTGGCCTCCATCTGTGCTGTTATGACTCGATGAAGAAATTAATGCGATTTAATTCTGACATATTCCACAGAACTGATGACCTGCATCCTAGGGTTTTAAACAAGGTAGCTGCAGAGATAGTGAATACATTGGTTTAGATCTTCCACAATCCCTTAGATTCTAGAATAGTTCTAAAGGATTGGAAGGTAGCAAATGTAACCCCACTATTTAAGAAAGAAGTGATGTCAATAGTAGGCAAAATGTTAGAATCTATTATTAAGGATGTGGTAACAAGACACTTAATATGCTTAAGCAGAGTCAACATGCTTCATGAAAGGGAAATCATGTTTGACAATGTTAGTTTTCTGAGGAGATGGATAGGGGGAGACCAGTTGTATTTTCAAAAAACATTCAATAAGATGCTACAGAAGAGGTTATTGCACTAAATTAGGACTGAATGGGGGCTTATAGATGAATATAGATTAAAGATTGGTAATGGACAGAAAATGGTAGCAATAAACAGGACATTTTTAGGTTGGCAGGCTGTAAGTAGTGATACTCTTTCGAGTTATCAACAGTCACAGATTGCAACTCTTTTGAGTACAATCACAGTTCTTGGTTTCCAGGAGTGGGACATGAACCCACAACCCTCTGATTCAAAGGCGAGGGTGCTATGAACTGAGCCACAGCTAAGTAGTGATATTGCAAGGATCAGTACTTTGATCTCAGCTATTTACAATCTATCTTAATTAATGACTTTGATGAGGGGACTGAGTGTAACACACGATACAAAGTTAGGTGGGAAAGTAACCAGTGAGCAGGATGCAAAGAGGCTGTAGAGGGAAATCGATCGGGTCAGTGGGCAAGAACCTGGCAGAAAGAAAACAATGTGGCAAAATGTGAAGTTATCCACTACCTTGCTACCCCGGCTGACAGCAGCTAATCGATTACTGACTGAGAATTCACTATGGAGTCTTCTGTGTATGACTCAGTTGCACACAGTTTTCACCAACTGAGCTATCTCTTTTTCACTTCTTGTGATTTATCTCTACCTTCAGAAGATTCATTAAATTGAGAGGGCCCACGGCTGTACCATTTATCCATAAAAATTAGCACTGTACACGCAAAGGGGTAATTGATCGTTTTTGTTTCAAACTTGTAGGTTCTGGTCATTGCAATGTGTTCAGTGTGGCCTTACTGATATTCTGTGCACTGTTTACAAAGATCTTGTTAGATGCATGTTTTCTGACTGAGGTAAAATGTCCAATATTAGGTCACCACATTTTCAAGGGCAATTATAGATGAGAAACAAATGCTGACCTTGCCAGTGATGCTCACATTCCACGAAAGAATTAAAAAAAAGGTCCTTGGATATTATATTCAGCTTAATTCCCAGCCTTGTAGGTTTTAGAATGTTATGGATGTTATATAAATGCAAGTCATCAACGGTTAAAACTTCAATTATGTGCTATCGACTGTTGTCACTTTTTTATAGTGTTCACTGATTCTTGTTCATAATAATGTGACAAGTTGCAATGCAGCTAGGATCCAGTGATGGTTTTCCTGCGTCTTGGCTAGAGTTATTAAAGTTAATGACAAGATTGGGCTATAATGTAACTTTTCTTATAATTAATTTACTTTAAATGCAGCCTACTGTATGTGTTCAAAGAAAACAAGGTGGATGAGAAAAGCTTTAAAAATACTAGCTTTTTGGTATTGTGTGACATGCAGAGGTAGATGCATTAACAGATGCTCTTCGATAACTATCTGTGTGAAGTAACATAGTGCTAACATTACTGGACTAGTAACCTGAAAGCCTGAATTAATGATCCAGAGACATGAGTTCAAATCTCATCACAGCAGCTGGGGAATTTAAATTGTTAGTTAAATTAAACCTGGAATAAAAAGCAGGTATTAGCAATGATGACCATGAAACTATCAGTTTTTTTTGTTCATGGGATGTGGGCATCACTGGAAAGGCCAACATTTAATGACCATCCTAATTGCACTGAGAAGGTTTTGATGAGCTGCCTTCTTGAACCGCTGCAGTGCATGTGGTGTAAATACACCCACAGTTCTGTTTAGTAGGGAACTCTAGGATTTTGACCCAGGAATAGCGAAGGTACGATGATATATTTCCAAGTCAGGATGGTCATTGACTTGGAGAAGAACTTGCAGGTGGTGGTGTTCCCACACATCTGCTGCCCTTGTCCTTCTAGATGGTAGAGGTCGTAGGTTTGGAAGATGCTGTCGCAAGAGCCTTGGCGAGTTGCTGCAGTGCATCTAGTAGATGGTACACACTGCTGCCACTGTGTGTTGGTGGTGGAGGAAGGAAATGTTTAAGGTGATTTTACAAACGCAGCTAGTTCACTAATGCCCTTTTGCGAAGGCAATATGGCTTCCTTATCTGGTCTAGTTGATATGTGACTCCAAACCAAAGCGATATGGTTAACCCTTTAACTATCCTTTGATATGGCCCAACAAGCCACTCAGTTGTAGCAAACCCCTCCAAGCAACAGTACGAACAAAACCATGGGCTATCTGGGGTTATCCTAGGCAAGAAGAATGCAGTATAAAAGTTGGGAAGTCTTGCTTTGACTGTATAGGGTATTGGTGAGACTGCACCTGGAGTACTGTGTACAGTTTGGTCTCCTTAAAGAGGGATATAATTGCATTGGGAGCAGTTTAGAAAAGTTTACTAGGCTGATTCCTGGGATGCAGGGGTTGTCTTATGGGGAAAGGTTGAGCAGGTTGGGCTTTTACTCATTGGAGTTTAGAAGAATGAGAGATGATCTTATTGAAGAGTCTGAGGGGGCTTGACCGGATAGATGCTGAGAGGATGTTTCGCCCCCCGAGGGAATCTAGAACTAGGGGACACAGTTTCAAAATCAGGGGTCTACTTTTTAAGGCAGAGATGAGGAGGAATTCCTTCCCTTAGAGGGTTGTTAGTCTTTGGAATTCTCTTCCCCAAAGAGGAAGAGGAGGCTGGGTAATTGAATATATTCAAGGCTGAGTTAGACAGATTTTTGATATATAAGTGGTGAATCAAGCATTATGGGGGACCAGCAGGAAAGTAGACTTAAGGCCACAATCAAACCAGTCATGATCTCATTCAATGGCAGAGCAGGCTTGAGCAAGACTGCCCTACTTTTATACTCCATCCAACTTTCAGTAAAGGCCAGCATTCTATTTGCTTCCTTTAATTATTTGCTATACCTACATGCTAACCTTTTGTGATTCATGTACAAGGACACCCAGATCCCTCAGTACTGCAGCATTCTGCAGTTTCTCTCCATTTAAATAATATGTTTTTCTATTCTTCCTACTAAACCATAAGACGTAGGAGCAAAAGTAATCCATTCAGCCCATCGAGTCTGCTCCGCCTTCAATTAGATCATGGCTGACCTGATAATCCTCAAATCCACTTTCCTGCCTTTTCCCCATAACCCTTGATTCCCTTGCTGATTAAAAACCTGTCTATCTCAGCCTTGAATATACTTAACCCAGCCTCTACAGCCCTCTGCGGTAAAGAATTCCACAGATTGACTACCCTCTGAGAGAAGAAATTCCTCCTTCTCTCCATTTTAAATGGGTGCCCCCTTGCTCTGAGATTATGCCTTCTGGTCCAAGACCCTCCCACAAGGGAAAACAATCTCTCAGTATCTACCCTGTCAAGCCCCCTAAGAATCTTATGTTTCAATAAGGGCGTCTCTCATTCTTCTAAATTCCAATGAGTACAGGCCCAATCTACTCAACCTCTCTTCATAAGAAAATCCCTCCATCCCCAGGATCAAAAGTGGACAACCTCATAGTTTCCCACATTATGCTCCATCCGCCAAATTTTTGCCCACTCACTTAACCTACCTATATCCCTTGGCAGACTCTTTCTGTCCTCTGCACAACTTGCTTTCTTACTTATCTTTATATCGTTAGCAAATTTGGCTACAATACAGTCGGTCCCTTCAACCAAGTCAGTAATATAGATTGTAAATACTTGAGGCCCTAGCACTGATTCCTGATCAAGTCAGGGGTCCAGTCCCCTTTCAATGAGGAATGTAACAGATTATTCCAGGTGCAATAGTAGGCATACCTGCAATTGAAGTGCCAGACTGGTGAAGTTACAACACACAGCCCCATTCATGCTGAAAAGTAGAAGAAGCATTCTATAGACAGAGCTAAGCAATCAGATCAACAGTCTGCAGTCGAGAATGGTGGGAGACAATTAAACAACTAACAGAAGAAGGTGGCTCCATGAGCATCCCTTACTAAATTATGCTGGATCCTAGCATGAGAACTTAAAAGACAAGGCTTATGTGTTTGCAATCATCTTCAGCCAGAAGTATGGAGTGAATGATCCATCTCAGCCCCTTCCTGAGATCCCTAGCATCATGACCAGTTTTTAGCCAATTTCATTCCGTGAGAAACAGCTGAATGTGCTGGACACAGCAAAGGCTATGGGCCCTAGCAACATCCCATCTGTAGTACTGAAAACTTCTGCTCCAGAACTAGCTGTCTCTCCAGCCAAGCTATTCCAGTACAGCTACAATAAACTCGTTTGAGTTCAAGTACAGCTACTGGTATCTACCTGCCAAAGCAGAAAATTGCCTAGGCATGTCCTGACCACAAAAAGCAGGACAAATCCAGTCCAGCCAATTACCACCATATCAGTCTACTCTGTCATCAGAAAAGTGATGGAAGGTGTCAATGATAGTCAAGCAGCGCTTACCCATACTTAACCTGCTCAATGATGCTCAGTTTAAGTTCCACCAGGGCCACTCAGCTTCAGACCTCATGACTAAATGTGGACAAAACAGCTGAATTCCAAAGGTCAGGTGTAAGTGACTGCGTTCACATCAAGGCAGCATTTGATGGTGTGTGGCATCAAGGAACCCTATTAACATTGAAGTTAATGGGAATCTGGGGTGGCAGGGGGAACTCTCCACTGGTTGGAGTCATACCTAGCACAGGGGCAGATGCTTATGGTTGTTGGAGGCCAATCTCCAGGACATTGCTGCAGGAGTTCCTCAGGGTAGTGGCCTGGGCCCAACCATCTTCAGCTGTTTCATCAGTGACCTCTCCACCACAAGATCAGAAGTCAGGAATGTTCACTGCACAATGTTCAGTACCATTCACAACTCAGATACTGAAGCAGTCCGTGTCCATATGCAGCAAAACTTGACAGCGTTCAGGCTGAGGCTGCTAAGTGCTAAGTAATATTTGTGCCACACAAGTGCCAGGCAATGACCAGAGACAGTCAAGAGGGAATTGGAGTGTTATCTGAAAAAGAGGGAAGAAGGCTCTTGGTGAATACAGACACAATGGGTCAAATAGCCACCTTCTGTGCTGCAGCCATTCTATGATTCTGTTCTATCATCAACAAGAGAGAACCTAACCATCTCTCCTTGACATTCAATGGCATTACCATCGCTGAACGCCCCAGCATCAACATTCTCGGGGTTACCATTGACCTGTGACAGAACTGGACCAGTCACATTAATACTGTGAGCACAAGAGCAACTCAAGAGGCTATGGTGAGTGACTCACCTGACCCCCCAAAGTCTTTGCACAATGCACAAGGCACGTGTCAGGAGTGTAATGGAATACGTTTCACTTGCCTGGCTGAGTACAGCCCCAAAAACACTGAACAACACCATCCAGGACAGATCAACCCACTAGATTGGCGACCTATCCACCCAATATATTGTCTTTTCTTTGCAGTTGTTGGATCAGATCCTGGAACCCTTACCCTATAATAGCATTGTGGGTGTACCACATGGACTACAGCAGTTCAAGAAGGCAGCTCACCACCACCGTTTTGAGGTCAATTAGGGATGGGCAATAAATGCTGGCCTTGCCAGTGACCCCCACATCCCATGAAGGCATAATTTTTTTTTTCATGTGGGTAACTTAGTATGGGTGTAGTAATCTACTTCTGAGAAAATACCACTAAAGCAACATGCTTGTCGGAGGCATTTAATTAACCATGTCCAATTGATCCCATCACTGATAATATCAGTGCACTCAAACTGTATCAATCCATTGTTATACAGATCTGTATACCAATCCTGTACATCATTGTTACACAGCTCAGCATGCTCTCTCCAGACCCAACCTGCTTTTGGAACGAAACAATCAGTACTTGCTATAATGTTGGGTGCTTGGGTGGAAAGTTCACACTGCTGCCATAGTGAGATCTGCCTCCAATTAAAGTATATCCTTCCTTAACTGTGGAGACCAAATCTGCACACACTATTCCAGGTATTGTCTAGTCAAAGCCCTGTACAATTGTACCAAGACTTCATTATTCTTGTACTTCAACCCCCTTGCAGTTAAGGCCAACATGCTATTTCTCTTCCTAATTTATTGCTGTACCTGCATGCTAACTTTCTAAGTTTCTTGTACAAGTATACCAAGTTCTTTTTGAACTTCAACATTAACAACTTTTACCTTTTAAAAATTCTGCTTTTCTGTTCTTACTATTAAAGTGAATAATCTCACATTTCCCCACATTATACCCCATCTGCCACCTTGTTGTCAATTCATTTAACCTGCCTGTATCTCTTTGCAGCCTCTTTGTTTCCTCCTCACAGCTTACATTCCTACCTAGAATTGTATCATCAGCAAACTTAGGTACATTAATCAGTCTCTTTGCCTATGTCATTAATATAGATTATACATAACTAAAGCCCCAACCAATGATCCTTGTGACATCCACCACTCACACCCTGCCAACATGAAAATGCCCTATTTATCACTCCTCTTTGCTTCCTGTCTATTAACAAATCTGCTATCCATGCTAATATATTACCCCCAATGCCATGAGCCCTTATCTTGTCTATTTACTTTTTATGTGGCACCTTATCAAATGCCTTTTGGAAGTTCAAGTATTCTACATCTGCTAGTTCTTCTTTATCTACCCTACTAGTTTGAGATTCTTGTTTGGGACTGAAGTACATTACTTTCAAATTTAATATAGAGCTCAATTGTCACAAAGACCAATTTGTATCATCTGGGTTTACATGGCTGATATCAAAGTTGAGAGACTGTACCCGCCAAGAAAGACTGAGCAGACTTTTCTCTAGATAAAAGAAGGCCAAGGGATGACCTGATAGTCTTTGAGATTATGAACGCGTTTGAAAACAGTAGAAGTACAGAGAAAATATTTCAAGTTGTGGGAGGGCCATAAATATAAGATAGTCACTAATAGTCAAATGGTGAATTCCAGAGAAACTTCTTGATCCAGATAGTGGTAAGGATATGGAACTCAATGCTACATGGGGTAGATGAGGTGACTAACATTGATGCATTTAAGGAGAAGCTAGATTGAGTTAGATGAAGAGCGGTGGAAGGGGGCTTGTGTAAAACCTAAATGCCAGTGTAGAATAGTTGAGCCAAATGGGCCTGTTTGTGCTGTAGGTTGTGTGCAACTCAATGTGATGGCGGCATCAAAATGTTTCTTGTTTTGTTAACAATGCAGATTAATGGGTAACATGCTATGGAACTTGAATTTATAAAAAATGGTGCAGGGGAGATAGAAACAGATGGTTTCCAGTAGTTGAGGGGTAACCGATACAAGATTAAAAGTCAGATTTGGAACAGAAGGCAGAAGAAATTTCACACACGGCTGTGGAACTCACTGTTAACATTAAAGATTAGGTTGGATAGGGTGGATGAAGGAAAAGCAGTTGAAGGAATATGGAACACGATTGGATAATTATGATTGGAACTACAGGATTTGCTCATGTGGAGGTTAAGTGCTGACATGAGCTGGTTGCACAGAATCGATGTATTTAAATTGCCGCCCCGGTTAATTTAGTTATAGACAGGCTTTACCAGATGAACCACTGGGGCACTGTAGTTCACTAATGTAATTGCATGTATAGTACTAATGAGTTATCATTTCTGGTTGGAAAGTGTCACCTATCTGATTCCATCTGTGAGATCCCACTCGTGCTCATACCCATCCTTTTTCACCTCCACAGGATGTACTGAAATCAGAAAATGACCACATTAACCTGAAGGTGGCAGGCCAAGATGGTTCCGTTGTGCAGTTCAAAATCAAAAAGCATACACCGCTAAGCAAACTGATGAAAGCGTACTGTGAACGTCAGGTACGGGAACTTGGAGCTGCAGTGCACAAATCTCATAGTCTTGTATCATTGAACAGGTCTGAATTCTGAATTCCTTGTCCACAGAATAGTGAACTTTGTCCATAAATCAGATGGGTAAATCGGGTCTGTTCCCTGAACAGCTTTAAAAAATGTTCCATTTAGCTTATCCTTGGCTCAGTGGTAGAGACCCTGTTAAATATGGAGCCAAGACAGCATGCGATCAAACTCCATTATTGACTGAGGGTTGTAGTACCAATCAGTGAGATAAATAAAGCCAGCTCTATATCTACTGTTGGCTCAGTGGGTAAGTATATCCTGTGGATTATTATTAAGAACATGGTAGGAGGAGGATCCAGGTTTGAACATGTTTGCTAAGTTAACCAATTTTAGCTGAGATAAATTAAGTGAAAAGTGAGAGTTTTAAGATTTTCAGTTGACAGATTTTTGAAACAAATATTTTCCAATTGACCTCAGTGCTTCTGGTTTAAACCGGGGAGAAATCAGACCAGAATTTTGCCCCCAGCTCACTGCCAGTGACCTGTGTGCAAGTGGCAAATTGTATGTTGGATAGAAACAGGATGGAGCTGGAATGGTGACCACGATATTCACCAAAGGATTTGTGCATGAGAAATGGTCGCAGCTAACAACTCTTGGAGCTGTGTCCCAGAAATATCACATCCCTTTAGGGGAGGGCATTTTTATAAAATGAAAAGCTATCCTGTCAGCTCACTTTTGGAAACAAAATTGTTTCCAGGTACGCTTGCCATTTTCATCTGCTTCCTGTTGCAAACCTATCTCCCTGGACTGGCTGCAATACCTGAATGATGGAGCTGTTTGCAGGCCTCTGCCAGTGAGTTTCAACAGAAAAATGAGCCACCAGAGCTCACTGTAGTTCTCCCATTTAGACATTCTCAACCAGGTTTGTGGGGAATTATCTTCTACTGACAACTTATATGAAATTAGATACTCCCTTCTGTGGCGGGCAGCAGACAGGAGTTGATGTCACACTGTATCACAGAGCAGCTCCTGGAGGACTGATTAGACAGTTATTGAGAAGCTGTGGCTCCTGTGCCCACAATGGTGTATGATAGTGTTGAATGCTAAAACTACTGATTTCCACACAGTTTTTAGCGCCTCAGATGTTTGTTTTTCTGTTTCTAGGGTTTGGCAATTCGACAGATCAGATTCCGATTTGATGGACAGCCAATTAACGAAACAGATACACCTGCACAGGTATGACCTGGCATAAGGCTCCAATAATGAAAAAAAATGTGTAGGCTTGGGGCAGTCAGAGGTTACACTTACAGTCATTGGCCAACCCCATAGTGAATCCCTTTAATTTAGTAGTATATTGTCACAACTATAGGACTGTAATGACCTATGCTTCTGCTACTATGCGTGGATGGATAATTCGCTCCTACATGCCATTCACTCACCATAGTAACTAGTAAAGTGCAGCCCAGGCAGATATTCCTGTCAATTTTACCCCATTGCCCATCTCTAGAACACCAGCCCATAAGAATAGAGCCCTGGAAGTCTAGGAGCACAGTAATTCACTCTTCGGTTGGGCAAAAACAGAAAATGCTGGAAAAAGAGTCATAGGGACTCAAACTGTTAACTCTGTTTGTTTCTCCACAGATGCTGTTAGACCTGAGTTTTTCCAGCATTTTCTGTTTTTGTTTCAGATTTCCAGCATCTGTAGTATTTTGCTTTTATCTTAGTGCCTTTTGGGGGCTGGTAAGATCAAGACTGTGAGACATTTTATTGGAGTTCTGGGGTAAGCTGACTTTACGGCTACAGTAAGAGCAGTTATGTGTGAAGCTGCTGTGGGAAATAGATGGATTCTGAGACACAGACTGCTGGGCAAAGGCTTGTCCAGTGCTACAGAATCATTCATTTAGTAAATTTGCTGGCTGGATTGTACTGACAAAAATGGTCTCCAGTTCAGTCCATGTTCTCTGCCAGTTAGTATATCAGAGAGAGCAAATAAAACCTGTTACTATGAGGGAGGGAGAGAAAAGAAAGTCTAGCATTACTGAAGTAGAGACAAAATCTTTCACTACTGAAGGATGGGGAGAGAGAAAAAATAAAATCACTAGCTATTGGTGCAGATGGATTGCAACCTAGGTTACTGAAGGAAATAAGGATTGGAAATGTTACACCCCTCTTCAAATAAGGGGAAAGTCTGGCAACTACAGACCAATCAGCTGAATGGTTACCGGGAACATTTAGATCTGGGACACGATTAATTAGCATTTGGAATAGTATGGACTAATAAATGAAAGGCAGCACAGGTTTGTTAAAAGCAAATTGTGTTTGAATAACTTGGTTGAGGTGTTTGATATAACAGAGAGAGTTTATGTAATGCAGTTGATGTGTATATGAAACCGATGAGCAGGAGAGAAAGGGATGGAAGCGGTAAGAGGGATGGGCAGAGGAAGGAAGCAGTGAGGGGGAGGGAAGCGGCAAGAGGGAGGGACAGGGGAGGGGAAATGGCGAGAGGGAGGGACAGGGGAGGGGAAGCAGGGCGAGGGAGGGACGGGGGAAGGGAAACAGCAAGAGGGAGGAAAGGGGTAAGGGAAACAGCAAGAGGGAGGAAAGGGGTAAGGGAGCAGGAAACAGCAAGTGGGAGGTAAGTAGGAAGAGTTCTTAGGTTATTAAGAGTTCTAAAGTTAGTAAGAGTTGGTTGAAGGATTTTGGGCCAGTTAGATTCAAGGCAGCCATAGATTTTTAATGTAAAAATTACAGGTCAGGGAACGTAACCCACCTTTATTACATGTTTTCATATGGGAAAGTGATTTTCATTTAGTATGCTGTATTTTTAGGAACACATTAGGTGTGCATTAGGGAAATCTGTACATAATCCAGCAAGGTCATGTTCTGTTGTAAGTGTGGACCTTATCCTGTATTACGTTCAATAACCGCATTGAATGCCGAAATGCTGAGGTCACTGATGATTTTATACAAATGCATTGGTCCACAGTCTTGATGGTAATAGAAGGTAAACAAAGGGAAAACTAATGTTTCTATCTACTTGAAGTCTAATAATTCCACTTATTTGAAGAATTTACATTCACTACAGATTGTGAAAAGTGCTCTGATTTTCTGGTTCCTCATGCTGCAGTGACTTTGCCGTTTTACGCAATAACGTGTAGATGATTCCTTGGCGCAATAAAATTTCAGACATTTTTATCTTCACTCACTGTCATCCCTGGTGCTATATAATTCTATAATGCTGGCGGGGGAGAGAGAGCAAATAAAATCTCACTACTGAGGAAGAGGTGAAGTGAAGGATTTTCAGTGTCAACTACGGTACAGCGAATGTTGTCTTGTATTGATGGTGGGCCTCGTCTCTTTCTAACAGTTTTCTTATGTTACAGTTGGAGATGGAAGATGAGGACACAATTGATGTATTCCAGCAGCAGACTGGGGGCCAGTACTGACTGCTCTCACTTCCCATGTAATTGTCTGATCCATGGATCATCAGTGCTTCTGACAAAGCAGCAAGTTACTCTCAGCAGCAGTTTGGAAAACACTTGTAGAATATTTTACGTCCACATACACCTTCATAAGAGCTTTTATGGTTTGCTGGTTAATCTTATTACATTCAAGTTTAAATAATAAAAATGACCAGTTTATACAGAGCAATCGGAATAAAAATGGTTTTTACTGAAGTCTGCGACAGTATGAATTCTCGACCAAACCAGATTTCTAAGTCCCAAAAAAATCCATTTTAGCAAACTATTTTTTTATTCTATCTGTTTGTGTTTGGCTCCTAATGTAGCTTTTAAAAATTTGTAATAAGATAAATTATTCATTTCATTGTTTTCAGGTGGTTGAAACTGGCATAGCTCGCTCAATGGTTGCCATTTCCTGTATCAGTGTAAGGACAAACCCATTATTTTATACAATTTGTATTGATGTAGACCCACAGAGCATTCTTGGTGCTGTATTAAAGTAGTGTAAAATAGGTCAGAAGATGGGTGTTCTCATTTTGTTTTCCTTGTGTGTCTCTGTTGTTTCATAAATTCCTTATTAAAATAATTAAAAACCGAACGGTTATATTTAGCATCTCTCTTGTGTTGTAATGGGATTCTGGCTCAGCTGGTTAAAACAATCTTTACCTACAATGCACAAACCAGTATGATCGGGGTTTAATCCATGATCTGCATATCACACCCAAGCTGAATTTCTTCATGGGTGAGGAAGTCTGTATTGCAGACTCTTCCAAAGACTAATGTGGGCGAATGGATGAAAACCTTCAGGCTAGATTGCTGTCACTCAGTCAATTGACTGGGAGCCTGAAAGATTTTCCTTAGACCCTGCTGACTACAATTAGCAGCCAAAAGGAGAGCTGGAATATCCTCCTCTCGTTATTAATGTGTCAACTTGGCTCAGTCAGAAGCGCATTCACTGAATTGTTGTTGCCCCGACTCCAGTGTAGCACTAAAGGAGAGCCACATTGTTGGAAGTGTCATCATTTGAATACTTTAAACCACTATCAGCTCGGCTGTTGCTTCAGTTCTGCTGACTTGTGTTGGAATGTGTTTGTACATAATGAGCAAGGACTGGGTCAGACCTGGCTGTGATGTCCGCTGTGACATCTGGCTGACCACATTAGTGTATAATGAACAGCTAACTGGTGAGACACTGGAGGGTGGCCAACAAGCACCACAGAGCAAGGGCTGAGCTGGGGCAGATGTTAAAGGATGATGAACAAAAAGAGAACTGTACCCCTGTTTGCTGTTCCTTACTAGTGAGTGCTGTTCACAGGTAGGGATGTGTTCAGTACCCATGTTCCCCACCTTCAGTTTTACAATCCATTAACGTTGGTTTTAATAAATGCTCATAAGTAAGTTCCTAACACTCCCCCCTCCTGTCCCCGATGTGCTGCTGAGGGCAGTTAGTCTGACATATTATTTTACAGGTGCATGTAGCCTCTAGCAAAGTTAAAGGGAGAGCTAGCATTTATACAGTGCCTTTCATATCCCCCAGTTGTCTCCAAGTGCTTCATGACCTCCCAGGTCTATAAACAGGAGCTGCAGGTCATAGTTGAGGGCAAAAACAAAAATACCTGGAAAAACTCAGCAGGTCTGACAGCATCTGCGGAGAGGGACACAGTTAACGTTTCGAGTCCGTATGACGTTCTGTTGAAGAGTCATACGGACTCGAAACGTTAACTGTGTTCCTCTCCGCAGATGCTGTCAGACCTGCTGAGTTTTTCCAGGTATTTTTGTTTTTGTTTTGGATTTCCAGCATCCGCAGTTTTTTGCTTTTAGGTCATAGTTGAGGCTGTGCACCTGGCAAAGAAATACATCTCCAAGGCACATCATCAGGGAGGGGGTTCAACATAATGGTATCATTGCAGGGTCTGGAGACGGAAAGCTGCCACTTGCATGCAAAGGCACAACAGTGACTGACCGCCCTCCCTAAGCAGGAGGCACAGAGCCTCAGCAGCGACCCAGTGCGTTCTCTTGTCCCAGAAGAAGCCATTGAGCCTGTTCTGTATTTTTGAGACAAAGTCCGGGGAAGGGATCAAACTGACCAGCTGGTACCACAGCAAGCTGGCAGTTAGCTGGTTTATGACTAACACTGGACCCCTGTAATTCTTTTGGTCATAAAACAAATAAACTAAATTAACAAACTAAAGGACAAATTAAAAGGCAGCCCCTTAAAGGGAAACTGCAAAAACAAAAGACAAAACTTAAAAGAAACTTACAAACATTAAATCAAAATGTGATTAAAGGTGTCGATAAAGCACCCCGGGCCCCGCGGACACCACATGTTCCCTCTCCAGGGACACTCAGCTACAAATGTAGCCGCAGAAGAGGGGCAGGCAGTCGGGCCGGACAACCCCCTCGATTGTACACTGCCTGGACCTGTTAATGGCTAACGTGGCCTGGCCCAGGAGCAGGTTCACGAGGAGTTCCTCCTCCTTCCCGATCTCCCCCTCCGCACCGGGAGCTCATAGATCAGGAGCATGGGACTAAAGAGCAAGCAAAACAGCAGTAAAAGGTTCTTCAAATAACTAAAAAAGGGGGTGCAGCCTACAACAATTAATATATGCGTGGTCCACAGACTCTACAAGGCCACAAAAAACGCAAGCATCTTGGGAGTCTGTGTACCGACACATCCTACAATTATAAGGGACTGCTGCACACAACACCCTCCACCCCAGGCTCCCCCCCGATGGAAAGTGGGAGGACATCGCCGTCGAGGGCCCTCCATTGGGGACTTCTGCTGCCGGACGGCAACAAGGCATGCCAGGGTGTGTCCGGGCGGAGGGCAAGGAAGTGAAAGGTGTGCAGCAGCAGCCCATACAGGAAACCCCTCTGCGTCTTGCTAAAGGGCACGGAGGGCATTTCCACGAGGCAACTCTTATTGCGGGGCTTCGGCTCCCAAGGAAGAATTTGGGGCTTGGGGCCAATGTGGAATTCCATCCAAACGGGTATGCTTGGACAGAAGACCACCGTGCACCTGTGCCACCTCGAGACCCAGAATGACATCGGGGCTGAGCATGACCATCCTGAGGTCATAGATGGCATTGGCTGCGAGCCGCACATCCACCGACACGCGATGCGCCAGCTCCTGTGTGAGTATCCAGCCCGCTCCTCTGCCAGCCAGAACATCCCCGATCCTGGTCACCCTGGCAGCCACAGCCCTCCTCTCCGCCAGCCACCGAAAGTGGTGGAGGTGCAGATTCCTGAGCAGTGGCTCTCTGACGATAGCCGCTACTCCTGACGCCGGAGAGCTGCGGTGCGAGGCGACCATGTTCCAGGCTTTGATCAGGTCCTGGTAAAAGATGGGCAATGCCTGCAAGGAGCCATAAAGGCCCCTCAGGTCTACAAACAGGAGCTGCAGGTCTTAATTCAAGCCGTGAACCTGGCGGAAAAAATACGTTGCCAAGGCACACCATCTTGGAAGAGGCTCAACATAAAGGTATTGCTGCAGGACCTGAAGGTGGAAGGTCGCCACCTGGGTGCATAGGCACACCAGCGCCTGACCGCCCTCCCTAAGCAGGAGACTCAGAACCTCTGCAGTGACCCAGTGCAGCCTTTTGCCCCAGAAGAAGCCAACGAGAATTCTCTGGAATTTTGTGTGAAACTCAGGGGGAGGGGTAAAAGTGACCAGCCGGTACCACAACACAGTGGCAATCAGCTGGTTTATGACCAGCACTCAACCCCTATAGGACAGCACTCGGAGCAGTCCTGTCCAGTGCCCTAGGCGAGTAGTGACTTTGGCTTCCAGCTTGTGCTCAAAGTCAGTTAATACCAATCACCTGTTTCTTTTAACCTTAACAATGTAATTAACATGGCAATAACATAAATCAGCAGGTAATCTGTTTTTGGTGATGTTGCATGAGTGATAAGGAGGTGTCAGCTGTGGCTCAGTTCATAGCACCCTCGCCTTTGAATCAGAGGGTTGTGGGTTCATGTCCCACTCCCGGAAACCAAGAACTGTGTTTGTACTTGAAAGAGTTGCAATCTGTGACTGTTGATAACTCGAAAGAGTTGCATGAGTGATAAATAGCGGCCAGGACACTGGAAAGAACTCCCCTGCTGTTTTTTGAACAGTGCCATAGAAACTCTTACATCTACATGAAGCCTCAGTTCAACATCTCACCCAAAAGCCAACACCTCTGAGGACAGCAGTGGAGTGTCAGTTGGATATTGTGAACAAGTCCCAGAGTGGGACTTAAATCCATGACCTCCTAACTCACCCATTCGTGCTATCACCAAGCCATGACTGATAGTTGCTCCATTTTCTGAGTGGCTATTTTTCTTCATGTATAAGCCTGTTAGTGCTTGTAGGTTACTGGGAGTAGAGTTGGAGAATAGGGAACCTGACTATGTTTTGCCCTTTTCCCCATTTTCTTAAAAGGAATTCTTCTCTACAGTAGAGTTCTGACCAGTCCTGGAGATGTTGGGCCAGTTTTAGAACAAGCCCAGTATTTTGGCTGAGATCAGAAAACTTGGCACAAACCTATCAGGTTCAGCAGCAGTTAACTCCCTTCCAGAAGAATCAGTGATAACACAGCTGTTCAAGAAATGGGTGGGAGACAGGAAACTGACCTATTATTAAGGAAGACTTAACAATGCACTTAGAAAATCATAATATAATCAGACAGAGTCAACATAGTTTTATGAAAGGGAAATTGTGTTTGACAAATTTATTAGGGTTTTTTGAGGATGTAACTAGGAGGGTAGATAAAAGGAAACCAGTGTGTGTAGTAAACTTGGTTTTCCAAAAGGCATTCGATAAGTTATCACACACAAGGCTAATAGGCAAGATAAGGGCTCATGGATTTGGGGGTAATAGCATCGATAGAGGATTGATTAACGGACAAGAAGTAAAGAGTAGGGATAAGTGTTTTTCAAGTCAGCAGGCTGTGACTAGTGGAGTGCCACAAGGATTAGTGCTGGGGTCTAAGCTAGTTACAATCTATATTAATGACTTAGACAAAGAAACCAAGGTTAATGTATCTAAAATAAAAAACAGAAAATGCTGGAAAAACTCAGCAGGTCTGGCAGCATCTGTGGAGAGAGAAACAGAGTTAATATTTTGAGTCCGTATGACTCTCCAGAGCTAAAGAGAAGTAGAAATGTGATGGATTTTATACTGTTTAAGAGGGGGTGGAGCAAAATAGAAGGTCAGGGATGGGTGGGAGCTACGGATGACTCCTGCTCCTATTTTCTATGTTTCAAAGGAGAAATTTGACAAAGATGTCATGGACACAGGACAAAGGGAGTGTTAATGGTATGTTAAAGGCTAAAAAAGGTGCTGATAGTGGCATAAAGGTAAGATGGCAGAATGCGTTAATAGCAGAACAAGGGGCAGTGCTCTATGAAAGCAAAACATATAAACAAGTGACAAATGGCCCTGTGATTGGAGGGGTGAGGGTTGGCAAAAAAGGATAAAAATAAATGTATAATATACAATGATAATGGTTCTAAGTTTATTGACACAGCTAGGTGGGAATGTAAGCTGTGAGGAGGACACAGAGAGATAAGTTAACTGACTGGAAACAAGGTGGCAGATGGAGTATAATGTGGGGAAGTGTCAGGTTATTCACTTTGGTAGTAAGAACAGGACAGAAAAGCAACATTTTTTTAAAGGCATGTAAGTTCTAAATGTTGACATTCAAAGAGAATTTTGTGTACTCTTAGAGGAAACACAAGTTAGCGTGCAGTTACAGTAAGCAATTAGGAAGGCAAACTGCATGTTGGCCTTTATTGTAAGGCGATTGGAGTACACAAGAAAGGGAGTCTTGCTACAATTGTATAGGACTTTGCTGAGACCACACCTGGAGTATTGTGCACAGTTTTGGTCTCCGTATCTATGGAAGAATATACTTGCCATGGAGGCGGTATGGTGAAGGTACACTAGATTGGTTCTTAGGATGACACTGTTGTCCTGTGTCGAGAGGCTGAGTAAATTGGGCCTTTTCTCCCTGGAGTTTAGGAGAATGAGAGATGATTCCATTGAAACGTACAAGATTTTGAAGGGGCTTGACAAAGTAAACACTGAGAGGTTGTTTCCCCTGGCTAGGAATCTAGAACATGGGGCCATAGTCTCAGGTTAAGGCGCTGATCAGTTAAGACTGAGATGAGAAATTTCTTCACTCAATGTATTGTGAATTTTTGGAATTTTCTATCCCAGAGGGTTGTGGATACTCCAACATTGAATATATATTTAAGATTGAGATGGGCAGACTTTTGCTCACTCAAGGAATCGGGACGTGGGGAGCGGGCAGTGAAGTGGAGTTGAGGCAGGATATCGAATGATCATATTAAATGGCACAGCAAGCTTGAGGGACTACTCCTGCTCCTATTTAAGTTCTTATGTTTTCCTGCTCAGTCCCACTCAGGTATTCGACAGGCTTAAAATACTGTGTAACGTTTAATACAAAATGCTGACAATGATTGCCGCCTCTCTTCAGAAAAAAACCCTTGATCTTATTGCCCTTGCAAACTATCCCTCCATTTCTAACCTCCCTTTCCTCTCCAAAGTCCTTGAATGTGCTATTTCCTCCCAAATCTATCCTCATCTTTCTTAGAACTCCATCTTTGATTCCCTCCAATCATATTTCTGCCTCTCTCATTAGTACCAAAACAGCTCTTATCAATAACAGAAATGGCACCCTATGTAGCTGTGGCAAAGGTAAGCTTTCCCTCCTCATCTTCCTTGACCTTTTTTCAGCATTTTAGACAGTTGGCCACACCATATTCCTCCAGTGCCTCACCAAAGCCGTCCAGCTGGGTGGGACTGTACTTGCCTGGTTCCATTCTTATGTAACCAATCGTAGCCAGAGTATCTCTTGCAATGGTCTTTTTTCCTGCTCCTGCACCATTCCCAAGGATCTATCCATGGCCCCCTCCTATTTCTCATTTACGTGCCATTCCATGGTGACATCTTTCAAAACCATCAGTTTTCACATGTACGCTAATATCACCCAGCTCTACTTAACTACCACTTCTCTTGACTCCTCCACTGTTACTAATCTGTCAGATCATTTGTCCCTCATTCAGTACTGGCTGATTAGAGATTTTGTCCAATTAGGGAAGACTTTGGTCCCCACTTCAAACTGTGTTCCCTCGTTACAGACTCTATCCCTCCGCCTGGCAACAGTCTGAACCAGACTGTTTGCAAATCTGACCCCAAGATGAGTCTCCAATCATATCTTTATGCCATCACTAAGGCTGCCTATTTTCATCTCTAAAACATCATCTGACAGTGCCCCTATCTCAGCTCACCTGCTGAAACCTTATTACTTTTATACTTGACTATTCCAATGCACTCTTGGACCTCCCACATTCAACCCTCTACAAATACGAGATAATCCAAAACATTGCTCCCCCTGCCCTTACTAGCACCAAGACCTATTCACCCATCAGGCCTGTACTCACTGACCTAAACTGGCTCTCGGTTAAGCAACACCTGAATTTTAAAATTCTCATCCTCTTTTCCAAATCCCTCCATGACTCACCCCTCCTTATCCCTGTAATCCCCTCCAGCCCTACAACCATCTGAGATAGCTGAACTCATCTGAATCTGGCCTTGTGTATCGCTGATGTTAATTGCTCTACTGTTGGTGGCTGTGCCTTCGGCTGCCTGGACCTAAGTTCTGGAATTCTCTCCCAATATCACTTTGCCTCTCTATCTCATTTTCTTACTTTAAGATACTCCTTAAAAGCCACCTCTTTAACAACCTTTTGGCCGTTTGCCCTAATATATCCTTATATGGCTTGGTGTTGAATTTTGTTTTATAATGCTTCTGTGAAGCACCTTGGGATGTCCTATGTACTGAGTAGCTAGTGAGTATTTTTCAAGTACAGTGAAATCTCGAAGAGTCAAATTTGGATGACACAAAGTTCCGTTTGTGTCAAAGTTATCAACCGTTCCCACAGGCAGAATAGCAAAAAGATAGAACAATGCCCGTGATTAGCCGAAATTCTGCATTGGTCGAAATGGGTTCGCTGAACTTTTGTTCAGTGGCGGCAAGAAAAAATGCCAAAATCTCTTACAAAAAAGGTACCTCCACAAAGCAAACAAGCCAGCCTCTTCTGCCAGGGGTCATGTGACCACATCTACCAATCAGAGTGGAGTGATTGGACCTAAGCGCACTCAAACTTCTTTTGAAGCAATGTGTGAACAAGGCAAAACTTGTGAGAAAGTTTGAAGTGTTATTGATCAGACAGAAGGTGAAGTTGGTAGAGCAAGTAGAAAACTGTGGCGTGAAGTGGAAAGTGAACATCGCAAAGGAATGGGAGATCCTGCCATCAAGTTTGTCCCCCATTCTGAAAGCCAAGGAGAACATCTTGGAACAGTTCCACAAATAGGCATTCTCTCCAACAAGGAAGGGGATGAGAATGGCTGCCTATCCCAACATCGAAGAAGCTCTTCTAACATGGTTCAAGGCAGCCGGAATAGAGAACCTTCCCATCTCCTGCCCAATCCTGCAGGGAAGGGGAGTCACCATTGTGAAGAAGCTGGGCCACGTGGAGTTCATCTGCAGTGACAAATGGTTGGACTGATTCAAGACAAGGCATGGCATCCTCTTCTGTATGGTAAATGGTGAGGGTGTGGCGATGACGGCAGCAATGACAGAACTGGCTCCTAGATGGTCTTGTCCACGTCTTGAGCGAGTATGCACCATGAGATATTTTTAACGCAGATGAAACCAGACTGTTTTTTGCCAGACCACTCTTTGATGTTTAAGGGGGAGCCCATGTCATGGTGGAAAGAGGAGCAAGGACCATGTCACTGCTATGCTCTGCACCAGCATGGACAGCATCGGAAAGCTGCCGCTTCTTGTGATACAGAAATCTAAGAAGCCACGGTGCTTTGCGAAAGTCAAGGCACAACCCACAAAGTACAAGGCAAATAAAACTGCTTGGATGACCTCCAGCATTTTTGAGGGATGGGTCAGGAAAGTATCAACGAAGGAAAAGGAAGATTGTCATCATCATATTCAGCTGCCCTGCGCACCCCAAAATCGCTGGCCTGAAGAACGCCAAACTGTTGTTCTTGCCCCCCCAACATCACTTCCAAGCTCCAGCCAGTGGATCAGGGGGTGATCAGGAACCTGAAAACCCACTACCGATGGCCATCTGGTCTCTCAGTTCAACGAGGCCATTGATAAGAAACAGGACAACAATCCCACTGTACTAGAGACCAAGTTGATAGATGCTGAAAAAGGCATGGAAAATGTTGAAGGAAGCAACAATTGCAAACACAAGACAGTGAGAACAAGGAGGAGCAGGGCAATACTAACCAAACCAATGACAAGGCGCTTTTCACTCACCTGTGGGAGGCCGGAATGAAGATACTGGCAGAGCCAACCACAGAGGTGGATGATGCAATATGACGCATGATGGAACTGACATATGATGCCACTGTAGATGCAATACATTCTTCAGCTGAGGAGACTGATGACCCTGAATTTCCGATGAATGTCCACCCACTTGCTCAGCTGCTTCCCTGGCCAATGCCACAAAGGCCTTAGAGATGCTCCAGGATTTTGCACTAAAGCATGAAAACACCAAAAACATGTTTGATTGCTTTGATGACATGGCTGACTGTATCGTGCATATCTGAAAACAGCATGCTAAGCAGAAAAAAAATTACGTTTTCTGGTGCTAAATCCCAGCCTTTTTCAAGGCCAACACATGATAAATGGTGAACAAATGGAATAAAAGCTTTTCTTACTCTTTTACTATGTTTTTTATACGGCATTTGAATCTGAAAAACAGAGTAATAACTGAAAGTGTATGGATTTGGAAGAGTGGATGCTGAGAGCTTGTTTCTTCTTATGAGAGGGACTAGAACTAGACGGCACAATTTAAAAATAATGGGTCTCCCATTTAAGACGGAGATGAGGGGAATTCGTTTTTCTCAGAAGGTCGTTAGTCTGTGGAATTCTCTTCCCCAGAGGCGGAGAGGCGGGGCCATTGAATATTTTTTAAGGCTGAGTTAGATAGATTCTTGATTGACAAGGGAGTCAAAGGGTATAAGGGGTAGGCAGGAAAGTTGAGGCCACAATCAGATCAACCACGATCTTATCAAATGATGCCGAATGGCCTATGCCTGCTCCGAATTCATATGTTTGTATATTCGTATGTATGTTTATATGAGTGTTAGAATGTCTCAATATGTAACATTTCAAATGCAGTACAGTGTAGACTATGTTTGTAGGCATATCAGGTTACATAATGACACATTCATGTGGCAAATTGGGCCTCCCTAGTTATCACAAAACTCAGCTTAACCCAAGTTTGAAGGCTGCTCCCCTAGAATTTGACCCATCAAGAGTTTACTGTAGTAAGCTTTATTATCTGATAGATAGAGGAATGGGAGGGCAGCTCTGACCACCTGATTGCACATCTTGGTGAGAACTGCAGGACATTTCCTGTGTCCAGTTAACCATTCGTTCAGGAAGTGTTGTCAGTTACAGCAGCTTGAACTCCGAGTTTTGGACCCGGAGCAGCAGCTAGTGTCACTGTGGTGCATCCGTGAGGTTGAGAGCTTTGTGGATAGCCTTTCAAAAGGGAATTGGATCACTATATGAAAAGGAGCACTTTGCAGGGCTATGGGGAAAAGACATGGGAGTGGCACTAGATGAATTGCTCCTTCAGAGGGTCAGTACAGATGTGACAGGCCTGTGCTGTAACCATTCTATGATTATATTAAAGGTGCTATATAAGTACAAGCTGTTGTTAGCACTGGAGCTTTTGTGAACAATTTATAATTAATGTGAAACTTCTTCTAACTACTTTGTAGCAATATTCTGGACTCCCTTTTCTACTCCTCAATGAGATGTCCTGAAACCACCTTCTCACTACACCATGGAGCTTCTGAGCTCTCCTCACGGTTTTACACTTGGGTTCAGTTTTGTTACTCTAAGCCAAAGGATGGTGGGATGAGATGTTGGGGTCACAAGCTCTGAGGCAGCAATAGCGACCATGGAGTGCGGACTGAGTTTTGACAGCTTTGAGGGCCCTTCAGACGTTAATTTTTTTTCTGACCCCTCCCCAGTCAATCACTCACCCTCGCCCGCACCCTCACCCTCACCACCACACACAGATCCCTCCCCCCCCCACCCCCCCACCCATCCCCCGCCAGCTCAACAACTCTGTAACCCTCCCTCCCCGCAATTTTCACTCCAGGGTCACACAAAATTAAAGTGGGGTCACATCAGGAAAACGTTTGGGAAGCACTGCTCTAAGCACTCTCTTAGCAGTGACCGTAGCATTATCCAAGTGAGAACTGGCCAATGCAGTGTAAAGACCTCAAAACAGGTTCTGTTGACCCATAGAGCTCTGCTCTGATACACAACCCAGGGCTCTATTCACTTTAAATCGTACTGACATTGAAAATGATGCAATTACTGTTACATGTCACATACTCTGTCCAATGCTGTCATTCCTGCTCAATGTGGCAGTAGGTTTTCTAATGGGCCTCCAGTGCTTCATGTGTGTCCCATTATTCACAGATCAGCTCTGAAGCGAATGTTAGATATTTGATCACTGGGGATGTTGCTATGAGCTTAGGCTTCTCCTCATTTACACACTTCCATCAATGCCAGTGTTCCTGGATAGTCAGAGGCTGATTTTTCCCCGTCTGGCAGCGGCAGCCCTCCAGTCACAACTGCTCTAACAAGAGCATTAGAAGAGCTGCAAGTCAACAGGTTTGAGTTTGGTACACAGCCTGTGTCACAGTTGAGGAGAGGGAGCTATGGTTGAATTCTCTCCCTCTGCCCCTCCCTCTCCCCAACACCACAAATCCAAGGGCACTAAGGCCAGTGCAGTGATCTAACAGCTTCCCCACTGAGATCAGCTAACATCCCCAGTGCAGGATCAGAACTCAGTGTTTGTGATTTGATTCTGCTGAACCAGCAGAGATCTCACGATTTTATGTTAAATGTTAATTCACAAGGGTTTAGATGCTCCACTCTGGAACAACATTAACCTGTTGCTGCGTGCAAGAATCTCATCTTCTAATTACTTGTGAACTGTTAGAGAAAATTGCCCTGAGAAATAATTTGGGAGCGATCGGCTGGTGATTTCTGTTGTGTCACAGGCCAATACATTGTCTGCTATCTCCATATTGTTTTTAACCCTGAGCATGTTGGGGCAGTCCTGAGGACTGGGCTTCCTAATTGCAGGATGAAATGGAGCACTCAGCCCTTGAGTAGATTCATCTTCACATTCATGAGGACTGAACTGAGGATTTGGGCGCCCCACTTGTTGCCATGTCTGTGAAGACCAGTTGTGGTGTTAGAAGGGAACAGACCTGGAATCTCCCAGATTCAATCCCCCTTCTGTGCTGTGAAGGCTGATCTCAGTTTGGGCCAGTGGTTGAGATGGGTGGCCTCAATAGCCTGTGTAGAAGACTAAACAGCCAGGGTTCCAGCTTGTGTCAGTACACTGAGATCCTTGCTGCAGAATGAATTTGTGTGACTCTTAACCCATCACAATATGTCAGCTACAAGCCCTAAGGAAGCAGTGTGAATGTGGGGAAAGGACAGACTTGGATTCAACAGTAATAAAAAGAGAAAATGCTGGAAATACTCAGCAGGTCAGGCAGCATCTGTGGAGAGAAACAAAGTTAAAGTTTCAGATCAAGATGACGTTTCGTTAGAACAGAAAGAAGGTAGAAATGTAAGAGTTAAGCCAGTTGAAGAGGGATGGGGCAGGAAGAACGAAAGGGAAAGTCTCTGATAGAGTGGCGGGCAGGAGATTAAATAATAAAACATTTCATGATGCAACAACCGAAGAGAGTGGTAATGGATATTGTAAAGAAATAAAGTCCAAATGAGGCATGAATTGCAACCATCTGAATGCAACCTGAAGGGATAAACAAGAGAAGACCAACCCAGCAAAACAAAATAAAACACAGAACAAAATGAAGGCAGAGCTTATGTTGAATTTGATGTTGAGTCTAGAAGGCTGTTGAGTGCTGAGTTGAAAGATGAGATGCTGCTCCACGAGCCCGTGTTGAGCTTCACTGGAACACTGTAGCAGGCCATGGTCAGAAAGGTCAGAGTAGGAACAAGGTGGAGAATTAAAATGACAAGCGACCGGGCTCAGGGTCGTGCTTGTGGACAAGGAGGAGGTGTTCCACATAGAGGTCACCCAGTCTGCATTTGGTCTCCCAGTGTAAAGGAGACCGCATTGTGAGCAGTGAATACGGTATACTAAACTGAAAGAACTACAAGTAAATTGCTGTTTCACTTGGAAGGAGTGTTTGGAGCCTTGGACGGTGAGAAGGGAGGAAGTGAAAGGGCAGGTATTGCATCTTCTGTACTTGCACAAAAGGATGTTGTAGGGAAGGTGGGGTGTTGTTATGGGTGACAGGGGAGTGGGCTAGAGTGTCACAGAGGGAACAGTCCCTTTGGAATGCTGAAAGGGACAGTGAGGAGAAGATGTGTTTGGTGGTTGCATCATGCTGGAGCTGGGGGAAATGACAAAGGATGGTCTGTTGAATACAGAGGCTGGTGGGGTGGAAGGTGTGGACAAGGGGAACCCTATCATGGTATCAGGAGGGAGGGGAGGGGTGAGAGCAGAAGTGGATGAAATGGATCTGTCACAGTGGAGGGCCCTGTCAACTGCACTGGAGGGAAACTTTGGTTGAGGAAGAAAGAAGAAATGTTGGAAGTGCTGGTGATGAAGGTGGCATCATCAGAATAGATGTGACAGAGATGGAGACATTGAGAGAATGGAATGGAGTCCTTACAGGAATCAGGGTGTGAGGAAGTATAGTCAAGGTATCTGTGGGAGTCCATGGGTTAGCAGTGAACTTTGGCCTATCTCCAGAAATGGAGACAAACAAGTCGAGGATGTAGGGGAAGAGTGATAGTTGAATCAGAGGTGAACGTGAAGAAAGGGTGGAAATTGGAAACAAAGATAACGTTTTCCAATTCATGGCAAGAGCAGGAGGCATTGATACAGTTAACAAATTCATTTGGATTCAACAGTGATGTGGTGAACCCTAAGCCGACATTTTGTTTCAGGAATTGAACCGTGCATGAGTTATCAACGGGCATCTTGGCCCAGGGAACCGTCCCAGGTAAAAATGGGAGCTGCAGCCCTCCAGTCACCACTCGATTTGATGGATGGTTTCCTCAGCTTCTATGCCAGGCACATTGACTGGAGCTTCTGAGAGTGCCAGTCAGTCAAACAATTTCTACGCTTGTGTTCTCTAATCACTGTCCTTATGCTCATAGTATCTCCACATCTCTATAGCAATAGGAACCTAAGGACCCATTACCTGATATTGCTCTTTGCCTGGATACTACTTATGTTTTGCATCTACCTACAACCCTCTTCTCCTACAGCATATATCTCATTATAGATTCTGGAGGAGGAGGTTTGTCAGGCTCGTCTTTTTGGTCGTCAGCCATGCCCACACACCAACACTCCTGTGTCGAGGGCAGGCACAGATAGTTAGACCGATTCCAAAATACCTGTTGGCTCAGAATGGACGCCTGCAAGGAGGCTTTAACTGTTCCTGCAGCCTTATCTCTTTCTGCCCTGGAGGGCCCTGTTAGTGGCAGTGAAGGCTAGAACTGAGAGAAATGCAAGCATCAGGCTCCCAGGCTCTGTTAAACCAACACATTCTCCTCCTCATTTGCATTCTGTGCTTCATCATGTGCTCTGTCTCTCCTCCAGCTCACTAACAGCTCAGTCCATGAGGGAGGCCTCTGGGTTGGCCTTGTCTCTACAGGGATGGGTGACAGGGGACATTTGTTAGGGGATACATATTGGATTGAGCCTCTTTATCTTGGACACAATGCTAGCAGTAAGATGTCCCTTTGAACATTACAAGAGTGTGATACTGAAATGCTGCAATGTGAGCCTTTTGAAGAGGATTACACATGACATACAGCCCAGAAATAGGCTATTCAGCCTAACCAGTTAATGCTGGTGTTTAGGCTCCATTCCAGTCTCTTCCCATCTTTTCTCATTTAAACCCACTCTATTCCCTTCTCCCCCATGTGCTTGTTCAGCTTCCCCTTCAATGTATCTATACTTTTTTTTGTTCATTTACAGGAAGTGGGTGTCACTGCCTAGGCCAGCGTTTATTGCCCATCCCTAGTTGCCCTTGAGAAGGTGGTGGTGAGTTGCCTTCTTGAACTGCTGCAGTCCATGTGGTATAGGTACACCCACAGTGCTATTAGGGAGGGAGTTCCAGGATTTTGACACAACGACGGTGAAGGAATGGCGATACATTTGTGAAAAAGGATGGTGTGTAGCTTGGAGGGGAACTTCCAGGTAGTGATGTTCCCATGTGTCTGCTGCCCTTGTCCTTCTAGAATTTAGCAACTGTAGGTTTGGAAGGCGCTGCCTAAGGAGCCTTGGTGAGTTCCTGCAGTGCATCTTGTAGATGGTACACACTGCTGCCACTGTGCGTCGGTGGTGGAGGGAGTGAATGTTTGTGGAAGGGGTGCCTATCAAGCGGGCTGCTTTGTGCTGGATGGTGTCAAGCTTCTTGAGCTTGTTGGAGCTGCACTCATTCAGGGAATTGAAGAGTATTCCATCACACTTCTGACTTGTGCCTTATAGATGGTGGACACGCTTTGGGGAGTCAGGAGGTGAATTACTTGCCACTGGAATCCTAGCCTCTGACCTGCTCTTGTAGCCACAGTATTTATGTGGCTGGTCTAGCTCAGTTTCTGGTCAATGGTGACCCCAGGATGTTGATAGTGGGAGATTCAGCGATGGTAATGCCATTGAATGTCAAAGGGCGATGGTTAGATTCTGTCTTGTTGGAGATGGTCATTGCCTGACACTTGTGTGGCACGAATGTTACTTGCCATTTGTCAGCCCAAGCCTGGATATTGTCCTGGTCTTGCTGCATTTGGACATGGACTGCTTCAGTATCTGAGGAGTCTCGAATGGTGATGAACATTGTGCAATCATCAGCAAACATCCCCACTTCTGATGTTCTGATGGAAGGAAGGTCATTGATGAAGATGGCTGGCTTATAGGCTTCAACCACTCCCTGTGGTAGCAAGTTCCACATTCTCACTACCGTTTGGGTGAAGAAGTTTCTTCCAAATTCCCTATTGGATTTTTGGTGACTATCTTATATTGACGACCTCTTGTTATGTTCTTCCCCACAATTGGAAACAGGATCTAACCATTTCTTGCAGTCTCATTTCACCTCCCCTCTAAGTGCTAGCCACCAGTGCTATCGGGCTCCCTGATTGATGTGTGCAGTCAATGAATAGCACAGGTAGTTCTGGTTGCATGTAGCAATTATGTATTACAGCATGGAACGCCAATTTAAGGTGCTGTCAACAAATCTTTCCCAACTCTCTCCCAGCTTTGCTTCCTCTCTACCAGCTTTTCCCCCCTCCCTCCCAGCTTTGCCCCCCTCTCCCAGCTTTGCCCCTCCCAGCTTTTCCCTCCCAGCATTTCCCCTCTCTCCAAGCTTTGCCCCCCGCCAGCTTTGCCCTATCTCTACCAGCTTTTCCCCCTCTTCCAGCTTCGCACCTCTCTCAATTTTGCTCCCTCTCTCCCAATTTTATCCTCACCCTAGCTTTGCTCTTTATCCCAACTCTGCCCTCCTCCCTCAGCTTTGCCCTTTCTCTCAGCTTTGTCCTTTGTCCCAACTTTACCCCCTCTCTTCCAGCTTTGGTCCTCCCAGTTTTGCCACCTCTCTCCCAGTTTTATCCCCATCCCAGCTTTGCCCCTTCTCCCAGTTTTGTCCCTTCTGTGAGAATGGATGTTATTTTTAAAAATATTTTTGGGAAATATTGTGTTATTCTGTGAAGAAGACTGTGTGTGTGTGTGTGTGTGTGTAAATGGTTTGATTAAACTGAGGAATAGTCACTAGAGAGGGGTTGTCTGGGAGCTTTAAGGCATGAAAGGACAGAGGCGTTAGGTTTGTGGATTTGTAATGAGGTATTATGGTGGGTTTGAGGTACAAGCAAATAGGTTGAATCTAATATTTCCATTTTTAGATAACTTGAGAGTTTGTTTGAATATCAAAGGGAAGTCAGAGGTGTCAAGAAACATCTTTGCATTTTACAGGATTTCCATGGGTAAATAGAAGAAGGTATATTACATTTCTTTGACCCAAAAGCAGAGACAACATAGAAACAAGAAAGTTTTGATATTTGGAAGGATTTGAGCTTCAAAGAGGTGTGAGAACAATGGAACCTGAGATGAAAGGGGGTGAAAGGTATTTAGAGTTACTGTGGCGAGCTTAGGGATGGGTTGGCTGGGGGCAGTTGGCTGTTGGCTGTGTGGGGATCTCCTGGAAACATTCCTAGTCTGGGACAAGATGCAGTTTGAATAAGCCAACCAGTCAAGCCTCAAAAGTTTTGGGCTACAAAAAGCAGTCTTGTCCTTAAGTCTTGGATTTCCAAAGCACAGTGGAAGAGAGTTTAGGGGGTCATGTGGTATGCCTTTATTAAAGCAACATGTGTTTGCCTCGGGTAATATTACTGGATTTTTATAGTTAAAAATATCTATAAGGGAGTGTTGCCTGGAAGATGTTTTCTTGTGGGTCTGACCAATTAGGGAGTCTTTTGGGGAAATGTTTTGTAAAATTAATTTTTAACTGTGTACCTGTAATCTTATGTGCTTAAGTTTTCTTTTCTTCTTGTTAATAAAACTTTTACTTATAATTTTTTTAAATCCCAAACTGTTACTGGACTTCTTGCTGCTGAGATCAGTACGTTTTCTTCTCGTTTTCAGAATACAAAAAAAGGGTAAGCCAAGTTTCCCTCCAGGATTTGGTTTGCTCAGCACTTAACATCTGCTGTGGTCATAGCACTTCTCCCAGTTTTACTCCCTCTCTCCCAGTTTTACCCTCTCACTTCCAGTTTTGCTCCCACTCTCCCAATTTTATCCCCATCCCAGTATGGCTCCCTCCCTCCCAACTTTACCCCCCCTCTCCCATCTTTTCCTCCCAGTTTTGCCACCTGTCTCCCAGTTTAACCCTCTCAGTTTGTTTTGCCCACTCCCAATTTTATCCCCATTCCAGCTTTGCCCCTTCTCCCAGCTTTGTCCCTTCTCCTAGCTTTACTCCCTCTCTCCCATTTTTACCCCCTCACTCCTAGTTTTACACCGTCTCTTCAATTTTATCCCCATCCCCATCCCCATCCCGCCGTTACTCCATCCCCCAGTTTTGCCCCTCTGCCTCGGCTCTTGCATTACGTCACCTCAACTCAAACAAAGCCTGCTCATTACGTCACCCATCCCGGCTCGCCCCGCCTCTCGAGAATGACTGACACCAGCGAAAGCCAATAGGTTGCGGGAAGTTTGTCCAAACCACCAATGGGAGGTAGGGTTGCCTGGGTTTGTACCAATGGGAGAACAGCAGGGGCGGGGTTTGTGTCGGGTTTAGAAATAAGCAGCGGCGAACACCAGGATCCGCGCGAGAGAGCGAGGAGTTTGGAGCCGTTAACGGAGAGGGAAAGGAAGCGGCGATAACCGGCCTCTGAAATGACCACGACCACCACATACCAGGGCCTGGACTCGACAGGCCGCAGCAGCTCCAGGTATCCCGGTGACGGTTACCTGCGCGGTAGAGCCGTGAGGGCGGGGGCGGCTCCGCTCAGTCATCCACCCCGGAGTACAACCCCCCTCATCCCCCACCCCCCCTCCTCGGAGTACAACCCCCCTCATCCCCCACCCCTTCCCCCGGGGTACAACCCCCCTCATCCCCCACCCCTTCCCCCGGAGTGTAACCCCCCCTCATCCCCCACCCCTTCCCCCGGAGTGTAACCCCCCCTCATCCCCTTCCCCCGGAGTGTAACCCCCCCTCATCCCCCACCCCTTCCACTGGAGTACAACCCCCCTCATCCCCCCCCCCCCCCCCCGAGTACAACCCCCCTCATCCCCCCCGGAGTACAACCCCCCTCATCCCCCCCCCACGGAGTGTAACCCCCCTCATTCCCCCCCCCCCGGATACCTCTGCACCCCGGGGGAGAGGGCAGTGGCCTCCCTGGGGTGGGGTCTGCACCCTGCCCAGGGCGGGTGGGGGGAAAAATGCCCCTCTGTCGCAATGGGGTGGGGTCTGCACCCTAGTGAGGGGGGATGTGCCCCCGCTCCCCCTGGGGTGGGATTTACACCCTTGTGGGGGTAATGGCCCCTCTGTCCCAATGGGGTGGGGTCTGCACCCTAGTGAGGGGGGATGTGCCCCCGCTCCCCCTGGGGTGGGATTTACACCCTTGTGGGGGTAATGGCCCCTCTGTCGCAATGGGGTGGGGTCTGCACCCTAGTGAGGGGGGATGTGCCCCCGCTCCCCCTGGGGTGGGATTTACACCCTTGTGGGGGTAATGGCCCCTCGGTCCCAATGGGGTGGGGTCTGCACCCTAGTGAGGGGGGATGCGCCCCCGCTCCCCCTGAGGTGGGATTTACACCCTTGTGGGGGTAATGGCCCCTCTGTCCCAATGGGGTGGGGTCTGCACCCTAGTGAGGGGGGATGTGCCCCCGCTCCCCCTGGGGTGGGATTTACACCCTTGCGGGGGTAATGGCCCCTCGGTCCCAATGGGGTGGGGTCTGCATCCTAGTGAGAGGGGGTGTGGCCTGCCCCTTGGGGGAGGTGGTCCTCTGGCACCAGTGATGCCATCCATGTCCTGGGCTATCCTGCTGCAGTCTGGTTCTTTGAGGCAGATGCAGTGCCCGTGGGTTTTCTGTATCAGCCAATTGTGGACAGTGGGCTTAATGGAGGAGTCTGTTAACAGCTGCTGCAGGATGTTGGCACATCTATAAACAGTGCTGCAGCATGACCTTAATTGGGCAAAATGAACCCTTTGTTTCATCCTTTTTGCAAAATGTTCATTGTTTTCTATAGGGTCTGTATGTCTGTAAAGAGACACAGCTGAATGGTTTGGATAGTGCACATCTTGAACACAAATTGCCATCCATTTTTATACAGAGCGTATCCAAAGATCTGGTATTGCTGCTGTTGTAATTGATGAATCTGGCACTCCTAATCGAGGCTTTTGAATGACTGACTGAATCAGCAATGTTCCATGCTATAAGAATGCATAAAATGACATTGGTCCCCTGTGAAATCCCTGTCCAGAAACATGGGTGGGTCTTTCATTCATACCACCTCAGAGGAAATGTGATGTCTTCAACTGTCTTATTTCAATAATTAATCAGAAATTGTCTGTTCTTAGATTTGGGAGTCATTGATCAGGCAGAAACCCTGTCTTTCTTCATCCCTGCCCCACCCTAGCTTTTTCCTAAGAGGGGAAGGTAATGATGGTTAAAGCATGTTGCATTCTGAGATTCAGCCTGTAAATTGTACCTATGATCTGCTGAAATGTGTGAATTGTCTGCATGTGTAGAGGAAACTGCTTGTGTTGGGTGTAGATCTTTTGTCTAGCTTGATGCTGTCTGTGCCAGGTGGTCATGAAGCACTGGGGAACTGTCTGTCTTAATGGGAATTTGCAATTAGATTTGCTTGTTTAAACATTGTGCATTCTGCCATACATATGCACGCATTGCAGAGCTGTCATTAATTCATGGTTTAGATTGAACGCTCAGCCTCTGGTGCCATTCAAAACCTAAACACTAGTGCTGCTAAGGAGAGGGAGTGGTTGTGCATTTGGTATCTGCTGTCTCATTCAATAACGACACTTCACTGGCATTTTAAATATGCTCCTGTTTAAAATGCTTGTAGTGTGGGAATCTTTCAGTCAATGTTAGTGTTTTCTTGTGACTTGCTATAGAGAATTATTGAGATTTCTCAAGGTGGGTACCTGCTTTACTCTGAAGTTTGGACACTGTAGGGCTGGATTCACTCAGTGGTCTCTTTTGATCTTAAATTCTTATTTTATTTCCATTTAAGTGAACTTCCCTGTACTTGTGTTAGGAATGGAGTGTTTCAGAAGCTTAGTGATGGAGAACTGTGCTGCCCACCCTTTTCAAAGCTGCAGGATGTGGGAGGGGTTGGAAATGGGCTATACTTCTGCGATGCATGTTCATACTGTGGCTTAGTATATGGTGGAATTTGCTTTCAGCATTCAAGATTTAGATTGAACAAGGATGGGTGAGAGTCATGGGGAAACTCTGCCACAGACTGGGCTAAATTGCCCATTCCCAAATTTCTGTTTTATTTCGTACATAAAAGAAATTGTGGCTCTCTATAATGCTGACAAACTGCACAAATAACAATGACAGGAAGGTAGGGACAGAAATAGGGGCTGTATTGAAGTCAGGCTTTTTTGGCCTAAAGATGATTGGAGCTTTCCTGGTGTAATTATTAGCTCTAGGCAATATTTAGTTTATTGAATACCATTTGAATGAGACTAGTGCCCAAGCATCTGTTTAAAACCTAACTAGGAGCAGGAATACACCATTTGGCTCTTTGAACAGATGTTCTCCATTAATTTAATCTTTCTGCCCTATTCTTCAGTTCCCTTTAATATTTAAAAATCTGTTGATCTGCCTTGAATATACTCAGAGCATCCACAGTTGTCCTCCAGGGTAGTGAAGTTCAAAGTTTCTTGATGGCGGATCCCAAAATGAGTGTGAAAGATGAGGTTGAAATGTTTAACAACCATTCTCTGGCAAAAGTGCAGAGTGGTTGTTCCACCCTGGCCTCCTCCTGAGGTTCCCTGCCATCACAAGAGCCAGACTTCAGCCAATTCAAATCACTCTGTGATATGAAGAAATGGTAGAACAAAAGGGCTGAGCAAAAGCCATGAATCCTTACAAAAGCCTGGCTGTAGGACTGAAGACATGTGCTCCAGAACCATCTTTGCCTCTAGCTAGGCTGTTCCAGCACAAATACAACACTAGCGTCTACCCAGCTGGGAAATTGCCCAAGTATGTGCTGTCCATTAAAAACAGGACAAATCATTGCTACCCCATTAGTCTACTCTCAATCATCAGCCAAGTGATGGAAATTGTCATTGGTGGTGCTATGAAGTGGCAGTTACTCAACAATCTCTCTATGGATTGCCACTTGAAGTGATGGAGAGGCTTGTGCACTCCAATCCTTTGAGCAATGCTGTGGGAGCTCCTTGCTCTTGGTAGGTTCACCCATGACAGCAAGGTCAAGGGAAGGTGGCAGACAAAGTGCAGTCCAAAAAGTCCTCAGGTCAGGTGAAGGAAGACTGTGCATCCCACCAGCTGAAAAGGCAGAAGAAAGTGGCACAGTGGTCCAGGCCATTGTGGTTCAATACCTCACCAAAATCTGACCACCAACCTGTCAAGATTGTGTGGACAATGATGCTGCCCCAAAGTCCCCACTTTAAACAAAATCAAGCAGAGTTTTCTACCAGGGTCTTGTCTTAATGATGAGGCAGAGAAGGAAAGGAAGCAAATCCTGCACTCTGGATTTCATTACCTTGTGGGACCTCCTTCCCCATTTACCCAAAGATCTGTGGGTTGAGAATCAGCTTCTTCAGTCATGTGAAGACCATAACAGAAACTTGTGACTCCCAATAGATGTCATCCTTGAATGGAGGGACAGCTGGCAATGACTCAATCTCACTGTTCCTTAATATGGGTTCTGCCAGGATTGCTTGGCTCCAGACCTCATTACACTTGGTCCAAGTTGAGTTGTGACTGCCATTGCCATCAAGGAGGCCTGGTAAAAGTCAGTAGGTGAGCCTCTGGAGGTCCCCAGCATCACAGATGCCAGTCTTCTGCCAATTTGATTCACTCCATGTGATATCAAGAAATAGCTGAAGGTGCTGGATACTGCAAGGGCTGTGGGCCCTGACAATATTCCAGCAATAGTACTGAAGACTTGTGCTCCAGAACCTGCTGCACCCCTAGTCAAGCTGTTCCAGTACAGCTACAACACAGGCAATTTTCCACATTGCCAGGCAGATGCCAAAGTATGTCCTGTACATGGAGCAAGACAAATCCAACTTGGGCAATTACTCCCACATCAGTCTACTCTTTATCATCAGAAAACTGATGGAAGGGGTCATCAACAGTGCTGTCAAGCAGCACTTGCTTAGCAATAACCTGCTTGCTGTTCAGTTTGGGTTTTGCCAGGGCCACTCAGCTCCTGACCTCATTAGAGCCTTGGTTCAAGCATGGACAAAAGAGCTGAACTTGTGAGGTGAGAATCACTGCCCTTGACATCAAGGCAGCATTTGACTGAGTGTGGCATCAGGGAATCCTAGCAAAACTGGAATCAAGGGGAAATCTCTCCTGGTTGGAGTCATACCTAGCACGAAGGAAGATGGTGGTTGTTGGTCAATCATCTCAGTTCCAGGACATCACTGCAGGAGTTCCTCAGGGTCATGTCCTTGGCCCAATCATCTTCAGCTGCTTCATCAATGACCTTCCTTCCATCAAGGTCAGAAGTGGGGATGTTTGCTGATTACACAATCAGCATGCAATGTTCACCATTTGTGATGACTCGGAGACTGAAGCAGTCCATGTCCAAATGCAGCAAGACCTGGACAATATCCAGGCTTGGGCTGACAAGTGGCAAGTAACATTCATGCCACACAAGTGCTGGCAGTAACCATCAGAGAATCTAATCATCACCCTTGACATTTAATGGCATTACCATCGCTGTATCCCGCACTATCTACATCCTGGGGCTACCATTGACCAGAAACTGAACTGGACTAGCCATATAAATACTGTGGCTAGAAGAGCAGGTCAGAGGCTAGGAATCCTGTGGCAAGTAACTTGCCTCTTGACTCCCCAAAACCTGTCCATCATCTACAAGGCACAAGTCAGGAGTGTGATGGAATACTCTCCACTTGTCTGGATGAGTGCAGCTCCAACAACACAAGAAGCTTGACACCATCCAGGACAAAGCAGCCTGCTTGATTAGCACCTCATTCAAACTCATTCCCTCCTCCACTGACAGTGGCAGCAGTGTGCACCATCTACAAGATACACAACAGGAACTCACCAAAGCTCCTTAGACAGCACCTTCCAAACTCCAGACTGCTTCCACCTAGAAGGACAAGGGCAGCAGGCACATGGGAACACCACCACCTGGAAGTTCCCCTCTAAGCCACACACCATCCTGACATGGAAATATAACACTCTTCCTTCACTGCTGGGTCAAAATCCTGGAACTCACTCCCTAACAGCACACTGGGTGTACCTACACCACATGGACTGAGGCAGCTCACTGCCACCTTCTCAATGGCAACTAGGGATGGGCAATAAATGCTGGCCTGCCAGCAATACCTACATCCCATGAATGAATAAAATATTGGCAATGGTGGGGGATATGGGCAGAGCTCTCTCCTGGTTGGCCTTGGACCAAGCATAAGGCCAGATGGTTGTGCTTGTTGGAGGCTTAACATCCCAAGCTCTTCAGGGCAACGTCCTATGCCCAACCATTACCCATTCCTTCAGAGTAAGGTTAGAAGTGTGTGTTCTGATTTTTTGACCACCCTGCCCCAACCAGTGTTCCATGTCAGTCACAATGCCTCAGATAATATTGAAGCAGTCTGTGGTTTTGTGCAAGCTGGACAACTTGGGGTTTGGGCTGATGTGTGACAACAGATGTCACTTAAGAGCCAGGCAATGTCCATCTCCAACAAGTATTTCACTACTTCCCTTGACACTTACACCTTTGTTCAAAGTAATGTTTATAATTCTCCAATATTCTAGGACTCTTCCCATACCTGAAGATTGGAAGATTTTGGCCACTATCATCACAATTTCTACCCCTGCTTCCTCATCATCCTCAGTGCATCAATTTTAAGTACAGCCAGTCTTTCCAAAACCTCATTAATTTTTAGCCCACCCAGTATCTCAACTACTCTTCCCCTTTCACTGACTTTGGCAGCATCTTCCTTGGTGAAGACACAAAGTACACTCTAACATCTGCCTCCATGTGCAGGTACATGTGAACATAACTAACAAGGAGCAGGAGTAGGCCATTCGGCCCCTTGAGCTTGCTCTGCCATTTAATAAGATCATGGCTGATCTGATAGTAACCTCAAATGCATCCTGCCTACTCCTGGTAATCTATCACCCCCTTGCTTACCAAGAATCTATCCACCTCTGCCTTAAAAATATTCAAAGACTGCTTCCACCACCCTTTCAGGAAGAGAGTTCCAAAAACTCTCAATGCTCTGAGTGAAAAAAATTTCACCTCATCTCCATTTTTAAATGGGCGACCCCTTATTTTTAAACAGTGACCCCCCTTGTTCTAGATTCTTCCACAAGAGGAAACATCCTCTCCACATCCATCCTGTCAAGACCTTTAAGGTTTCAACCAAGTCACCTCTTCTAAACTCCAGCAGATACAAGCCTCATCTGTCCACATTTCTTCATAAGACAACCCACCCATTCCAGGTATTAGTCTGGTAAACCTTCTGAGCTGCTTCCAATACATTTACATCCTTCTTTAAATAAGGTTTAAATAAATAATGCTGTACACAGTACTCCAAATGTGGTCTCACTAGTACCCTGTATAACTGAAGCATAACCTCCCTACATTTGTATTCCATTCCCCTCACAATAAATTATAACATTCTATTAGCTTTCCTAATTAATTGCTGTACTTGCATACTAGCCTTTTGCAATTCATGCACTAGGACACCCAGGTCCCTCTGAATCTCGGAGCTTTGCAATCTCTCATTTCGATAATACGCTTTTTTTCTTCCTGCCAGAATGGACAATTTCTCATTTTTCCAACTACTCCATCTGCCAGATCTTTGTCCACTCTCTCAACCTATCTATAACTGTAGTCTCCTTATGCCCTGTTCACAACTTAACTTTCCGACCTATTTTTGTCGTCAGCAAATTTGGCAACCGTTCCTTCAATCCCTTCATCCAAGTCATTTATATAAATTGTAAACGGTTGAGGTCCCAGCATTGATCCCTGTGGCACATCGCTCGTTACATCTTGCCAGCCTGAAAAAGACCCATTTATGCCTACTGTGTCCTGTTAGCCAGCCAATCTATCCATGCCAATATTTTACCCCTTATACCATGAGCTTTTATTTTCCACAATAACCTTTGATGTGGCACCTTATCAAATGCCTTCTAGAAATCTAAGTACAGTACAGTACTGTTCCCCTTTTATCCACAGCACCTGTTACTTCCTCAAAAGAACTCCAATAAACTGGTTAAACAAGATTTCCCTCTCTCAAAATCATGCTGAGTCTGCCTGATGACCTTGAGTTTATCCAAATGCCTTGCTATAGCTTCTTTAATGATAGCTTCTAACATTTTCCCTATGACAGATGTTAATCTAACTGGCCTGTAGTTTCCTGCTTGCTGTCTCCCTTTTTGAATAATGGAGTTACATTGCTATCTTATCTAATGGGACCTTCCCTGAATCTAGGGAGTTTCGGAAAATTAAAATGAATGCATCAACTATCTCACTAGCCACTTCTTTTAAGGCTCCTGTTAGCCTGCAGCTCCAACAATTTACTCAGTACCATTTCTCTGGTGACTGTAATTTTCCTGACTTCCATTTTCCTGGTTTATAACTCCTTTTTGGTACCTAATCACCCCATACCCTTCCTCTTACTCCCCTTTATACCAACAATATGCCTGTAGAAGACTTCTGCATTCCTTTCATGTTGGCTTCCAGTCTCTCATGTTCTCTCTTTACCTCTGTTGTATCTTATTTTACTTCCCCTCTGAACATTGTATATTCAGCCTAGTTCTCTTTTGTATAATAGACCTTATCTGTTGTATGCTTCCTTTTTCTACATTATCTTTCTCTCTCATTATCCAGGGATGTCCAACCTTTGCCCTTAGCGAGAATGTACCTTAACTGTACTTGAATCATTTCCTCTTTAAAGGTCGCCCATTCTTCTATTACATTTTAGCCTTCCACTCTTTGATTCCCATTTAGCTAGGCCAAATCTGTTTTCAAACCAGTGTAACTGGGAGGGCCAGTTAAGTATTTTTACTCTAGATTGTTCCTTGTCCGTTTCCATAGTTAATCTAAATTCTAAGATGCAATGCTTGCTGTTCTTTAAATGTTTGCTGACTGACACTTGATCCATTTAGCCCACCTCATCTCCAGAATCATATCCAGCAATGCTGCCGTCCTTGTTAGGCTGGAAGCATACTGATCAAGGAAATTCTCCTGAAAAACTTTGACCCCTTTCTGGCCCATTTACACTATTACCATTCCAGTCTATATTAAAATAATTGCAAATCTTGCAAATCTTTTCTTTTTAGATAATTATCCAAATTCTCTTTCAAAAGTCATGATAGAATCTGCCTCCACCATGCACTCTCGGGCAGTACATTCCAGATCCTAACTGCTTGCTGCGCCTTTGCTGCTTTTGTCAATCACCTTAAATCCGTATCCTCTGGTTCGCAATCTTCCCACCAATGGAACAGTTTCTCCCTGTGTACTCAGTCCAAACCCCTCGTGGTTTGTAATACCTCTATCTAAACCTCCCTCAACCATCACTTCCCCAAGGAGAACAGCCCCAGCTTCTCCAATCTATTCACATAATTTAAATTCCTCATCCCTGGAACCATTCCTGTGAATCTTTCTGTGCCCTCCTAAATGCCTTCCCATCTTTCCTAAAGTTGGATGCCCAGAACTGGACACCCCATTTCAGGAAGGATGTGAAGGCATTCTTGTACCTCTATAATTTCCCTGTAAATTGTTTTTTCTGCTGGTTGGTGACCTCGAATACATTGTGTAGTATAATGGGCACCTCCTAATTCGTTAGAGCTAAGAAACAATTATATTCTGTCTTGACCACTCTAAGGCATTGTAATATTCTCGATCAATACTGCCATTTGTCTTTCTTTTGTTCCTTATTTTTCAAAACACCTCCCATCCAGGAATGTTTAGTACCCAGTCCTGAACTGCGTCTCCGTTATTGCCACAGCATATTTCTGTGGCAGCTGTGCCTTCAGCTTGCCAACCTTGCCATGTTTTGTGTTTATACACGTGTGTTGTAAACTTAATTTAGACATTTGTGTAATTGTAGTCTGATCCCACCTAATACCTTACTATTACATATTCTAGTGCTACCTTTCTCTCCCAATCCCTTGAGCCTTGTTTCTGTTTTCTAATGCTACATTTTGGTGCCCATTCCCCTACATGTTGGCTTACAGCCTCTTCAACATCAGTAGTAAGGGCATTGGTTCTTGATCTGTTGGATAAGGAAGCCAAAACTGTATGTAGCACTGCAGGTGTGGTCTCACCAAAGCTTTGTGTCATCGCATTGAGACTTTTTTACTCTTCACCTTTTGTAACCAAGGGATTGGAGTAGAATGTACCATTTGCTTTCCAGGGTGCTGAATATGATAACCTTTTTCTTGTGATTGGCTAAATGCTAGAAGACCTAATAAAGGGTTGGTTCAATATTGTGGTGGCTCAAGATTTATGGAAGTTTGTTTTTCATTTTGCAAGCAGAGTGTTGCAGCCTCCTGGTGGCGGATCCAGCATCTCATTTGGGGTGGAGGAAAATGTCAAGCCAGTGCATTCTCGTTCAAACAAAACAGCATCGAATATCTTTGGGCCACCAGTGGAAAACCAGCCTGTGGCTAGAAGAAGCAACCCACCAGGTGCAGTACAATATGTAATGCAAAAACGAAATACTGCAAATGCTGGAAATACTCAGTAAGGCAGCATCTGAAGAGAATCAATTAATGTTTCAGGTTGATGACCCTTCATCAGAACTGAAGGTAGAAATGTAATAGCAAGTGAAAAGTGGGGTGGGGGAATGGAGCTATGGGGGAGAAAGAACAAATGGAAAGGTCTGTGATTGGGCAGCAGAGATTAAATGGGAAAAGGTTTCACCGGATACAGCAGCAATCCCAGCCCTGTTGACCCTGCAAAGTCCTCCTTACTAACATCTGGGTTCTAGTGCCAAAATTGGGAGAGCTGTCTCACAGACTAGTCAAACAACAGCCTGACATAGTCATCCTCACGGAATCATACCCACCTTACAGATAATGTCCCAGACTCCACCATCACCATCCCTGGGTTTGTCCTGACAGACCAGCAGAGGTGGCGGCACAGTGGTGTACAGTCGTGAGGAAGTTGCCCTGGGAGTCCTCAACATTGACTCCGGACCCCATGAAGTCTCATGGCATCAGGTCAAACATGGGCAAGGAAACCTCCTGCTGATTACCACATACTCCCTCCCTCAGCTGACAAATCAGTGCTCCTCCATGTTGAACACCACTTGGAGGAAACAGAGTGGCAACAGCATAGAATGTACTCTGGGTGGGATCTTCAATGTCCAACACCAAGAGTGGCTCAGTAGCACCACTACTGACCGAGCTGGCTGAGTCCTAACTGACATAACTGCTAGTCTGGGTCTGTGGTAGGTGTTGTGGGAACTAATGAGGGAAAAACATACTTGACCTCATCCTCACCAACCTGCCTGCCACAGATGCATCTGTCCATGACAGTATCGGTAGGAGTAACTACTGCACAGTCATTGTGGAGATGAAGTCCCGTCTTCACATTGAGAATACCCTCCATTGTGTCGTGTGGCACTACCACCGTGCTAAATGGGATAGATTTCAAACAGATCTGGCAACTCAAGACTGGGCATCCATGAGGCACTGTGGGCCATCAGCAGCAGCAGAATTATACTCTAACGCAATATGTAACCTCATGGCCCAGCATATCCCCCACTCTACCACTACCATCAAGCCAGGGGATCAACCTGGTTCAGTGGAGGAGGGCATGCCAGGAGCAGCACCAGGCATACCTAAAAATGAGGTGTCAACCTGGTGAAGCTGTACCACAGGACTAGTGTGCCAAACAGCATAAGCAGCAAATGATAGACAGAGCTAAGCAAACCCGCAACCAACAGATCAGATCTAAGTTCTGCAGTCCTGCCACACCCAGTCGTGAATGGAGGTGGGCAATTAAACAACTCACGAGAGGAGGAGGCTCCAATGATGCAGGAGCCTAGCACAGCAGTGCAAAAGATGAGGCTGAAGCCTTCTCAACAATGTTCAGCCAGAAGTGCCGAGTGGATGACCTCTCTGTCATCTCCGGAGGTCCCTAGCATCACAGGTGCCAGCCTTTAGCCAATTCGGTTCACCCCACATGATATCAAGAAACGGCTGAAGGCACTGGATACTGCAAAGGCTATGGGCCCTGACAATATTCTGGCAATAGTACTGAAGACATGTGCTCCAGAACTTGCTGTGCCGTGAGCCAAGCTGTTCCAGTACAGCTACAACCTTGCCAGCTATGTGGAAAATTGCCCATGTATGTCCTATACACAAAGCAGGACAAATCCAACCTGGCCAATTGCTGCCCCACCAGTCTACTCTCGTAAAGTAATGGAAGGGGTCAGCAACAGTGCTATCAAGTGGCACTTGCTTAGCAATAACCTGCTCACTGATGCCCAGTTTGGGTTCTGCCAGAGCTACTCAGTTCCTGACCTCATCACAGCCTTGGTTCAAACATGGACAAAAGAACTGAATTCCTGAGGTGAAAGTGACTGCCCTTGATATCAAGGCAGTATTTAACTGAGTGTGGCATCAAGCAGCCTTTGCAAAACTGGAGACAGGGGGAAAACTCTCCACTGGCTGGAGTCATACCTAGCACAAAGGACAATGGTTGTGATTGTTGGTCAGTCATCTCGGCTCCAGGACATCACTGCAGGAGTTCCTCAGGGTAGTGTCCTAGGCCCAACCATCTTCAGCTGCTTCATCAATGACCTTCCTTTCATAAGGTCAGAAGTGGGGATGTTTGCTGATGATTGCACAATGTTCACTATTCGTGACTTCTCAGATATTGAAGCAGTCCATGTCCAAATGCAGCAGACCTGGACAATATCCAGGCTTGGGCTGATAAGTGACAAGTAACATTTGTACCACACAAGTGTCAGGCAGTGATCATCTCCAACAAGAGAGAATCCAACCATTGTCCCTTGATGTTCAATGGCATTACAATCGCTGAACCCCCCATTATCAACATCCTGGGGGTTACCATTGACCAGAAACTGAACTGGACTAGCCATATAAATACTGTGGCTATAAGAGCAGGTCAGAGGCTAGGAATCATGTGACGAGTAACTCACCATCTGACTCCTCAAAGCCTGTCCATCTACAAGGCACAAGGAGTGTAATGGAATACTCCCCACTTGCCTGGATGAGTGTAGCTCCCACAACATTGAAGAAGCTGGACACTGTCCAGGACACAGCAGTCCACTTGATTGGCACCACATCCACAAACATTCACTCCCTCCACCACTGGCGCACAGTAGCAGCAGTGTGTACCATCTACAAGATGCACTACAGAAATTCACTATGGCTCCTTAGACAGCACCTTTGAAACCCACGATCACTACCACCTAGAAGGGCAAGAGCGGCAGACACATGGAAACACCACCACCTGGAAGTTCCGCTCCAAGTCACTCATCATCCTGACCTGGAAATATATCGTCGTTCCTTCACTGTCGCTGAGTCAAAATCCTGGAACTCCCTCCCTAACAGCACTGCAACGGTTCAAGAAGGCAGGTCGCCACCACCTTCTCAAGGGTAACTGGGGGTGGGCAATAAATGCTGGCCTAGCCAATGAAGCCTAATGAATGAAAAAAAGGTATCCTGCTGGCACCTTTCCATGCAAGTGCAAAAGGAAAGGGTGGGGTTGTTTTGCGTGACTGAGGAGTGGATCAGGATGTCGAGGAGGGAACAATCCCTTTGGGATGCTGAAAGGGAAGAGCAGGGGAAGATGTATCTGGTGGTGGCATCTCACTGGAGGTGGCAGAAATGGAAGAGGATGACCTGTTGAATACAGAGGATAGTGGGGTGGAAGGTGAGGGCATGGAGAGCTCTATTGTAATTCTGGGAGGGGATGGTGTGAGAGCAGAGGTGAAATAAATTGAATGCAGTGTAGGACCCTGTCAACCATGCTAGGGATGGGAAAAAAAGTCCTTTGCTGAGGAACATGGAAGATGCATTGAACTGCTACTATAGAAGGTTGCGTTGTTTTAACAGATGCATGGAGTTTGAGAAACTGGGGGAATGGAATAGAGCTCCTACTCCTGTAGTGGTCAAGGTAGCTGTGGAAATCCATGGGCTCCTAATATGTAATGTCTGGTTGAGTTGCCTGATGACTGAATTTCTGTCTTGCATGTTCCCTACAATCCTTAATATTTAAGAACATTATGATAGTGAAAATTGTGTCTGGAGGGCCATTATACTGAATTGTACATATGCTTGTGTCTTAGTTCTTAGTTCAAATATGATACTTGGATTGTATCAGTCTAGTTTAGCCTGGCAGTGGCTAGGAAGGATGTAGAATCAGTGGCTAGGGAACAGTTTGTCATGGAGGCTGAAGACAATGGTTCTGGTTTTCACAATGTTTAATTGGAGGAAATTTCTACTTGTGCAGGACTGCGAGCTGTGCAAGCTGAACAAGCAGCACAACTCCATTGAGGCAGCAGTGGTGAAGCAGAGCAGAGTGTTGTTAGTTAATCTGCTAATTAGAGTACCTGTATATTATCCCTACTCTCCTGTTGTTCAACCAATTTCCCAACCAGGTCAATAATTTGCCTTCACTTCTATAAATTTCATCTTTAGCTAATACTGTCCTGTGAGGAATGTTATCAATTGCCTTCTGGGGCTCCATATAAGTAACAAATCCATAGTCATTTTCTTGTCCACTTTGTCACCAAAAAAAATCCTATTGGTTGATCAGACTGACCTGCCCTATACAAACCCTTGCTGGCTCTCTCCAATCAGCTGAAAATTGCACACCTTGAAAAGTCACCCTATCCTAAATTAGAGTTCAGCAATTTCCTGACAACAGATATTGTGCTAACTGGTCCAATTTCATGGCTTTCCCCCCTCCCCTTTCTTCAGTTCAGTGACATATGCAATTTTCCAATCTAAAGGAATGGTTTCCATGTCAGGAGAACTTTGGAAGATTATAGTTAGAGCACCAGGTGGCATCATCTGCCCAGGGGATTTGTTATTCTAGTGCTATTTTCTTTTTTATTGTTACTTTGCTTATGTTAATTTTGGTGATTTCCTGTCCCTGATTCAGTACTAATTTTCTTTAGATTGATAGCATACTGACCTCTTCCTCTGCTGTAAATACTGATAAAGTAATGACTGAACATGTCAGCCATTTCTTTACTTTTATTGAGTTTTAACATCAGTTTAAGGGGGCTGGGTCCAGATTTTAATTAATCTCCTAGGTAAAGAAGTTTCTGCTGAATTCCCTGTTGGTTTTATTCATGACTGTCTTGTAAGTATCAACCTTAGTTTTGGTCTCCCCATGACTGGAAACATATTTTCTGTCATATATCTACCCAATCAAACCTTTCATAATCTTCAAGACTTCAGTCAGGTCACCCTCCAGCTTGGAATCTTTCCTGAGTATTAGTTCAGGTATCACCCTTATAATTTTTGTTTTTGCATCCTCTCCAGTACTTCTAACCCTCTCAAAAATATGGAGACATTTAACATCTCTGCTTTTCAATTCTATCCCACGAGAAATGAATCCCAGTGCTTTATTTGTCTTTATGGCCTAATTAATCAGTTGCTGTGTTTTTTTGCACCTCTAGATTTCTTTGCTTGCTGCATTTAAACCCTTTTTACTACTTCATGGGATGAGTTCCCCTGTTAACACCAGCATTAGTTGCCCACCACTGATTGTTGTTGAAAAGGTGATGAGCTGCTGCAGTCCATAGTGTAGGTACTCGCACAATGCTGTTAGGGAGTTCTAGGGTTTTGACCCAGTGACAGTGAAGTCAGGATGGTGTGGCTAGCAAGTAGTGGTGCTCTCATGCATCTGCAATCTTGTCCTTTTGTTTGGTAAAGGTCACAGGTTTGGAAATTGCAGTTGAAAGAGACTTGGTGAGTTGCTACAGTGCATCTTATAGGTGGTACATGCTGCTGCATGTTGATGGTGGAGGGAGTGAATGGCACCCCATCCACAAACAATCAAGAAACTGCTTTATCCTGGATGATGTCAAGCTTCTTGTGTTGTTGGAGCTGCACTCATCCAGGCAAGAAGAGAGTATTCTATCACACTTCAGGTTTGTGCCTTGTAGATGGGATGGTGGACATGCTTCAGGGAGTTACTTGCTGCAGAATTCCCTATCTAACTTTTTGTAGTCATAATATTATGACTGGTCAGTTCAGTCCAGTTTCTGGCCAATGGTAACCTCCAGGATGACAGTGGGAGATTCAGTGCTTATGATGCCATTGACTGTAATGGGGAGATGGTTGGATTCTCTCTTGTTGGAGATGGTCATTCCCTGGCAATTGTGTGGCACAAATGTTATTTGCCACTTGTCAGCCCAAGCCTGAATGTTGTCCCAGTCTTGCTGCATATGGGCATGACTACTTCAGTATCGGAGGAGTCATGAATGGTACTGCACACCATGCAAATGTCAGCGAACGCCCCTACTTCTGACCTTATGATGGAAAGCAGGTCGTTAATGAAGCAATGGCAATGTCCTGGGGCTGTGGTGGTTGGCTTCCAACATTCTCTCAACCATCTCCCTTTATGACTCCAGCCAATGGAGAGTTTTCTGTTTTCCCCTGATTCCTATTGACTTCAGTTTTGCTTGGACTTCTTGATGCCACACTTGGTCAAATGTTGCCTTGATGTCAATGAAGTCATTCTGACTTCTTCTGTCCAAGGAGTAGGAGGTCCCTTGTTCTTACTACCAAGATGTACCACCTCACACTTAATCCATGTTTGCCAATTACATGCCTATTCTACAAGTTTATTAATATCTTCCATGTGTTTTGATGCAGTCCTCCTCTGTAACTAGACCCTACAGTCTGCAAATTTTGGAATTGTACAAAATTTTTGTAAACAGTGAACAGCTGGCCCCAGCACCAATCCTTGTGGAACACTACTTCCCACCTTTTGCCAATCCAAGTAGCCACCCTTAAACTACTTCTGTTTTGTAACCAGCTTGCTGTATATTCCGACACTTAAAGAGTTAAGATACAGATCAACCAGGATCTCATTGAATGGTGGAACAAGTTTGAGGGTTGAATGGCCTACTCCTGTTTCTTACCTTATGTAACTTAAAACCATTTGGACATCTGAAAAGACAGCTTCTGTGTATGCATTTCCAGGGAGGTTTAGTTGAATTCATACATGGACATCAAAACTCAGCTGCTTCTATGTTCCTGTTTTGGTATGTACTGGCTACTCTCAGGAGATCAGCTTCAGGTTGTCATACATTCCCTCTAGCTAGTCAAAATATGAGCAAAACTTGTGTCGATAGCGGTGTCACTGCTACCAATTATCAAACTTCCAATGCCACAGCTAATAAGAGGTGAGTTGAAACTGCAAGGACTAGTTCTAAGTAATTTGCCTAGCCAAACACTGCCTCCTTTGCTACAACACAGTTGATCATCCAGTAAGAAAATGTTTTACATCAGCACCATTTCTTTAGAAAGAGCTGGAATTCAGGTATGGCTGACTGGTATGGAAATGCTTCTTATTACATGGTTCCTGTGTTTCTACTGTCCAGCTCTTTCTTTTCTGCTATTTCTAGGTGGAAAGAGCAGCGGCATCTTTGGAGCAGCTACCACTGAAACACCAGATCCAAAGCAACGGAGAAACCCTCCTGGTGGCAAGACAAGTGGCATATTTGACACAGTGAAAACACCCCCAAGCACTCTGGTAAATACTGTTTGAACCAATCTGACACTATTCAGCTAGACTTGTAACTTGTTTTGCTGTAGAGTATCTGGGTATCTTATAATACATGATGGACTGAACATACAAATTAGGAGCAGTAGGCCACTCAGTCCCTCAAGCCTGCTCCACCATGCAATAAGATCATGGCTGATCTGATTGTGACCTCAACTCCACATTCCCACCTACGCCAATAACCTTACACCTCTTTGCTTATCAAAACTCTATCTACCTTTGCCTTAAAAATATTCAAAGACAATGCTTCTATTGACTTTTGAGAGTTCCAAAGACACTCAACCCTCAAAATTCAGCTGGTTTAAATGGCTGACCCCATAGTTTTAAACAGTGACTCCTAGTTCTAGATTCTCCCACAAGAGGAAACATCCTCTCCACATCCATCCTTCCAAGACTCCTCCGGATCTTGCATGTTTCAGTCAAGTCGCCTCTTGCTCTTCTAAACTCCAGCAGATACAAGCCCAGCCTGTCAACCTTTCCTCATAAGACAACCTGCCCATTCCAGGTATTTGTCTTGTAAATCTTCTCTGAACTGCTTCCAATGCATTTATGTCTTTCTTTAAATAAGGAGACCAATACTATACACAGTACTCCAATTGTGATCTCACCAGTGCCCTGTACAACTGAAGAATAACCTCCTGACTTTTGTATTCAATTCCTCTCTCAATAAACAATAACTTCTATTAGCTTTCCTAATTAATTGCTGTACCCGCATGCTAACCTTTTGCGATTCATGCACTAGGACACCCAGATCCCTCTGTATCTGAGCTCTGCAATCTCTCACCATTTAGATAATGCTTCCTTTTCATTCTTCCTGCCAAAATGGACAATTTCCACACTTTACCGCATTATGTTCCATTGGCCAGATCTTTGACCACTCACTTGACCTATCTATATCCTTTTGTAGCCTCCTTTTGGCCTCTTTACAATTTACTTTCCTACCCACCTTTGTCATCAGCAAATTTAGCAACTGTACCTTCAGTCTCTTCATCCAAGTCATTTCTATAAATTGTAAAAAGTTGAGGCCCCAGCACTGATCTGTGGCACACCACTCGTTACTTCCTGCCAACCAGAAAATGACCCATCTATGCCTACTGTTTCCTGTTAGCTAGCCAATCTCCTATACATGCCAACATGTTACCCCTACGCCATGAGCTTTTGTTTTCCACAAAACCTTTGTGGCATGTTATCAAATGACTGAAGTTATCTCTGGCTGATTAGACTGTCAAGATCTCTGGCTGATTAGACTGTCAAGACTTTTCTTAGCATACCACTTCCCATAGGTTTAAGCTGGTGCAATGACTGCAGGACTAGTGTAGTCCTGTTAGTGTGATGTTGGCTAAATTACAGCTGAACACCAGGTAACAATGTTCTTCATCTCCCCAGAGAATGCAGAATAAATTGAATAGAACTGAATATCCAGTAATTGGTGAAATATAGATAGTTTAATGCAAGTGGAAAAATGTGCAGATTCCTTTTGATGATCTGGAAGAATTGTAGTTCTCACTATAATGAGATGCAATTCTATCTGGGTGTGTTCCCAATTTTGGCTAGATTTGAAAGCATTTAGACAATGATGAACATATCCTTTTTTAATAGATTTGAATGCCATCTTTTTGGCCTTCTCACCATATCTTTATACTTTTATATTCCATTTCCCTTGCAATAAAGACTAACATTCCTTCTGCCTTCCAAATCACTTGCTGTGCCTGCATACTAACTTCTTGTGGTTCATGTACCAGGACACCCAGATCCCTCTGTAATACTGAGTTCTGCAATCTCTGTCCATTTAAATAGCATACTGCTTTTCTACCCTTCCTGCCTAAGTGGTCAAGTTCATATTTTCCCACATTATACTCCATCGGCCAAATTTTTTGCCCACTTGTTTAACCTATCTATATCCCTTTACAGACACACTACCCCCTCTTGACAACTTGCCTTCACACTGATCTTTGTCATTGGCAAATTTAGCTACCATGCTTTTGGTCCCTTTATCCAAGTAATTGAGAGAGATTGTAAACATTTCGGGCCCCAGCACTGATCCCTGTGGCACTCCTAGTTACAGCTGGTCAACCCAAAAAGGACCATTTATCCCAACTCTCTACTTCCTGTTAGCTAACCAATCCTTTATCCCACTCTAGCCCAAGCCATATGTTGGTGGTGTATCATTTCCCCATCACAATTTGTGCTTCTAACTCACCAATTATATTCAGAATACTTTCTCATTCTGACACTGTTTCCCTCCATTTCTCCATCTAGTTGTATTTAAATGACACTGCAGTGACTGTGTTCTGCATATACAATCAGATGCCACACACAAAATAAATGTTGACAACCTTACATGAACACCCTTCTGAAGAGGTGCCTAAATATTAACTGGGGCTTGGACTCCCTTCTCACTAACTGAAGTGCTGTGGTCAATTGGAGCACTCCTACTGAAAGCGGATTCAGCACAGATCTGCTCTCTGCAAAGATTATTTCCAGAATTTTTTTTTAAAATTTGATTTCTAGCATCTGCAGTGTTTTGCTTTTGTATAATTTAGCACAGATGTTGTCTGACCTGAGTATTTCCAGCACGTTTTAAATATTTTGTATTCCTGGTGTATGTGGCTTAACCACTGGAAAGGTTTCCCCAAATATTTATTACTTGAGTGGAGGTTTCCACCCCTCTCCCATGGGATAGCAGGGTTCAATGCAATGCCTCAATTGCTGCCCCAGCTGAACTAACTTGGCTCTGTGTGGACCTGGGGTCTTTCTCTCTACCAGTGCAGTATTAATGCTTCCATGTTAAAGTTGAGCCCCAGGTGTGCTCATGAATTATGTCCTAGTAACTTGTTCATAGTCAAGCAGCTTAATTGTACATAAAAATGTGATCAATGTGTTTTATACAGAGTAACTGGTATTGCTGATTTGTCTATTCCTGCTATTGTGCATGGTGATATTTAACAATTTGAATTTGTCCAAAGCCTTGATTTTCATGCTAATTATATTTTAACACTTTTTTTAATCCAGGACTTCACAACTGGGAAAGATGAAAAGTGCCCAGATTCATGTAAGTAAGATTCTAGAGTAACTGGCATGGTGGAGATTCATCTTCAGCTTTCCCCCAGTGTTTCCTGTGTTTTCTCAATCTGTGTCCTAAAACAGCCTTATGAAGCTTGTGATTTGTTTATTGAATAAGTTTACATGAGGTAGATGTAAAGTTTTTTTAAACTGCAGTACCTGGTATCTTTGTTAGCTGGATTTCCTCATGCAGTACTGCTAACTGTCCCAGTCTTCCTTCTGTGTGTCAGCTGTGGGCTGCTGAATGCTTTGCATGGATTAACACTGCTATTAACCAATCTGAAATGACTCACTGCACTTGCTGTTGGGTTCTGTCTGGTTAACTGGCTCCTGTGAAGCTAATCTACATTTTGTATCAGAAAAGCATGCTAGCCTGGTTTCAGTCATTGCAGTTCCTAAGAATTGTTTTTATATTTCAGTAACTTGCACCTAGGCCAAAAATTGGTCAGTCCTGTGAAACCCACTGCAGGAACATTATCAACCATTGAATCTTGAGTGGCGCTTGAAAGCTTTTGGGATGCTGCCCTCTTATGACTTGGTCAATAACTGTGTAGGAACTAGGGCTTAAGGGCTACTGGTGTATGGAGGAACTTGGAAACCTTTTCACAGTAAATCCTAGACTTTGATTTGAGTTTAACTGGATTCATCCAAAAAGAGAAGTTTATTGAATTGCTAAAATTGTGAAAGCATCAGTGATACTGGCTTGAGGCTGGCTCTTTTTTTTATAATAGAAGAGGTTATGCACTCCTGTTTAAGATGATCAAAATTGGGCTCTGACTATAATCTGGTATTGCAGACTCTCCTTTGAAAAGGGTGTTTGTCATTCAATGGATGTCAGTCATCTTCTGACTGTTCCCTCAGGTAGCCATTCATGAATGTTGACTATTGGCAGGTTATTTCTCTGGGAGGTCAAAGTCATGATCCATGTGCATTTCCAGCCTGGATAACTGCGTGTCAAACCTTGTTTGTTTTTTTTTCTCAACAGGTGGACACTGAGGCCAATATCAGTCTCATATCCCAGCAGAAATCGACCAGACCAACTCACTTACAGACCTGGCATCTTGTTTGTGTGACTAAATTATAAATCAGCCAGTGGGAATGCTTAAGCTCATTACCATTGGGGATGCATAGTCTATCTAGATGGTGGGAGAAAGAGAAGTGACTCCTATGAAAAGACTGGATCTAAACTGGTTTTTTTTATTGCAGGTTTCTTATTGAGATGGTGATAGTAGCTGCAGTTATTTCACTATTAGGAAAAGTACTCTTGATTGTTGCACTGTTTGTTGAGGATGAACCTTGGTCTCCTATATCCATGCGTGGCCATGGCTGAGGGAGTATGGATTTAACCATTATTGCACTCCAGTGACTTCTCTCACTAGAGGCTCTTCAATTCTTAGGTAGTCAGGAGATTAAAGCCATGACTAATTAAACTGCTAGAATTTTGCAGCAAGGAGTTAGCACCTAGCCACCCTTTGGTGGATTTTGCAGGGAATCTTGCTTATCTGTTGCATTTTTTTTATTGCTGCCTGTTAGTAAATAGACTGGCACAGTGGGGAAGGAGTGGGTTCCTATAGAAAACCAGAACTGTGGAGGCTATGATAAATACATGGCTGTTAGGGCACTTACTATGTACTAATTTCTTTGAAATCTATGCATCCCAGCTAATCTGTATTTTACACACAGTAGCATGCTTTGACTAGAATTGCTGACTTCTGCATGTTGAATCTTTAAACTAGACTTCCATTGTTAAACCTGAAAATTTTCACATTGGCTTTATACTGGCTTCAGGTTGCAGCATTGAACACTTCAGTGCTTTGAGAATATTGATTGTAGTCTAGTTAAATGCTAACTCTGTATAAGTGGTCAGATTTTTTACAGCTTCCAATGTCGTTGTGACATGGTTCAGACATCTCTTCATTCAGCTTGTTGTCTTTGTTAGTTTGCAGTTAACGAGCCTATCCCTATCTAATAAAGCCAGCCCAGGGAGATGCTGGTTGAGCTGATATCACTCTCTTGCTAGTCATTTTAGTTCAGGTTTGGAGAGACTGCTGTCCTGTCTATTTTGCTTGTAATAACCAGCTGTCTTATCCTATTCTAATTATACGAGGCAATGTTTGAGTCCACCCTCTAACTTAAGGCTGAAGGTCCAAACTTTTGTAGCCTGTTCTTAGTCTACCTAGACTCAATACCAGTTGGAAGGAATTATGCACCACAAACATTTCAGAACAGTACTCATTTAGTGCATCTGGACTTAAATGAAGTTGGTAGTATGGCTGATTACAGCTCTACTTGCTGCTGGTATTTTACTGAATACAAGCTTTGAACACCTTTCAGTCAACTGTGGTATCTATACCTGACACCTGAATTCAATGGCAGATCAGTTAAACATCTAGACTGCTTTAATGCACCTTATATTTCAGGGTGTGAATGTTTTTTGCCAGGATTGTTACACACCTCTTGAAAATTGTCCAACTTGAGCATGAAGCTCACTGCCATCATTCCATGGATGGTGTAACTTAATGTCTGCGTTATTTTTAATTCCCATAGTGCCTTGTACAATCTTTTTCATACATGTATTTTCATTCATCCACATTTTAAATCTTAAATTTTTAAAAATTGAAGCAAGAACTATAGTTTTTTAGAGTTCTGGTGAGCTGTGCAGAAAAATGCTTTAACATGAGCTGACAATCATAAACCAAATGTCAAGCAGGGTTCTGAGGTGCTGAGGTGCCAGCATGACACTCTTGTATGTTTTTGATCTGTTTCAATGAAGTGGACACAATTTAAGTATAAATGAATGAGCATGTTCAGATACTCGGGTTAATGATGGCTGAAGTGAGTCTATCCCTCCAATTGCCTTAGTTTTGCCCTCCACTTAATTTGTTCACATCCTATTGTAACTTGCTGCTCCCTCCTAACTTGTATCATCTACAAATGTGGATAAAGGAATAGATATAATATCCAGTCAAAGGAAAGTTGAGTCTCTAGAACACCCCCTGGTGGGGAAGGGAGGCACCACTTGTCACATCCCACCAATCGGAGTGTCTTCCTTTTATACCCACCGTCTCCAGAGTTAAAAGATTACCTCCTTTGTGTGCTCTCATTTTTGCTGATCTCGTTTAAAATCTTATTACTTATTTGTCTTAATCAAAATGATGCTGAACAATCCAAGCTGACACTCATCAGCTCATTTGTTCAAATGCTTAGTCATTCTAGCCCTAATGACTATTCTAATTTCCCAACAATTGACATTAAACTGACAGGATAAAAGCAAAATACTTTGCTGGAAATCAAACAAAAACAAAAATAGCTGGAAAAATTCAGCAGGCCTGACAGCATCTGTGGAGAGGAAGACAGTTAACGTTTCAAGTCCGTATGATACTTCATCAAACTGACAGGACTAGTTATCTGGTTTCTTTCACCAATCTTAATTAATGGGATGATATTAACAAATTTCCAATTTAATGGTACAATTCGGAATTAAAGGAACTTAAAAAAAATTAATTATCACTTCTGGAGTTACAGGCATCAGGTCCAGGATTTTTATCCTTCTGGAGTTTCATTATTTTTCTCCATTACTGTTTTTATACTCTTATTGAATTCAATGAGTCCCTCCTTTTATTATTTTTCCCTTCTATCAGTAGTAATTTACCGTTCTCATCCTTTATTGTGAAAACGACTAAAGTACTCATTTAATAAATCTGCCATTGCCTTGTGTTATGATCTGGCTAGGGACCAGTAACTTTGTTTAAAGTGGACAGTTTGAAATCCCAGTTACCCACAAGAATAGTCACAAGATTCCATGGTTTTAAATGAAATAAACTTTATGAAGATAGGAAAGTAAAACAATATCTAATATTCTAACATTCAGAATTAACATGAAGTATGAATTAACAGGCAAACTGTAGTCAAACACGACACTTGCACATTAAATGGCAGATGCAACTAACACAGATCACACTGATTCCTCAGCAACCTACCCAGATGTCAGTGAGCACTGCAAGTCACCAATCTTGTTGAAATTCTGTCTCCCTGTTGAGGACTTTCAACTCTTAACTTTCAAAAATTTAGCCTCTGAATTCCCTCAAAAGCTGTTCCAACTTGAACTGTCTCAACTGTTCACCTAATGGTTCAGTCTCTTCTCCTGAGACTGCATTCCATGGCATTCATAAAACTGCACTCCCATCTCTAATTGCCGGCACACTTCCAACTCTCTGACTGCTCGTCTCACTAAGCTGGCACTGCCCCTGGTTTTTTCCAAACTCCAACCTCCTATAAATGGCTCCCAGGCTTCTCTGAGCCCCAAATCTCCCCAGCATGGAACCAATGGCTTTCTCAGCATCCCAGGACATCTCCTGAGCCCTAACTGCACCAAACTGCTCCCAGGGCTTCTCTGAGCTGCAAACCACACAAGGTCCAAACTGCAACTCTCAACTGCACCAATGGCTACCAGGGCTGCTTCAAGCCCTAACTGCCTGGAGCTGTTAATAGCAGCACCCTTTTGTATAGTCTTTCCCCTGCTGCAGAACACTTGCTCTCCCAGCAGACACATGGATAAATTGAAATCAGAAAACCTTCTCAAGCTCCACCTATCTCCATGACGGAGTCTTTCAGGTTCACTGGTTTTTAAACTAATACCCAAAATAAAATATCTCTCTACTGCTTGCAAAGAAGTGCAGTCTAGACATGTCTCCAGCTAAGTAAGCCCACTTTTGCCTTATGGCTCTTGCCTTTCTACCTTTTAACCCTTTAAGTCAACATGGCCCAAACCTTTTAAGTGTAATAGATTCCAAGCTGCTTTAATTACATTCATCCCATTTTTCTACAGTTAAATTTTTAATCTTTCCAGACTAAACATTACCTCTAAAATATTAACACAAATCATGAACTAGATATTTGTCAGTTATTGTTAGAAGTTCTGACCTCCCTCTTCCCTCCTGTTCCCCTTAATTATGCCCAAATGGCACAGGATGTCCAGGTCCTAATTTCCAGACAGAATATGCAAGTTCTCATATCTCAAATTCACTGAGGCCATGGTTAGAGGTTTGAGGTTTTGGAGTTTTTAGTATCACATCCTCTCCCAATAACTTTTTATATCTGTTCCTATGAACAATTTTCTGCACGTGTCCCTGTATCCACATTTTTTCACCCTGAAGGATAATTGGTCCTGCACCTGCTGTAATCTACTGAAGATTTAATGAAGGTTCACACCATACTAAAAGAATGGTAATCATTTTGCACATGGACTCTAGGTAAATAACTTGTGTAGGATGCCCAGTAGCAAATGATAAAGAGTATAGCATATAACCTTTCCATGACCATTCCATGCTCTCTCCCTGCATTTTCTCCTTCCAGTGTGCTTTCGGCAAGTGGACGAGTGTCCTTTGCCATCTGTGGAGCTGAGCAATAATATTTATTTCATTTGTGCTATGGAACCTCTCATTTGTGCAGATTAAACTTCACCTGCCAGTTTTTACCTGCTCATTTAATCTGCTATTGGCCCCTTGCAGCTTTCTTGCAGAGGAAAAGGGGGAGGGGAGGAAAGACCAAAAGCAAAGCTCTGGGTGGAAGAAGAGAGAAATTAAATGATGGTGAGAAAAGGGATGATACCTTGCACCATCATCCCCTTTTATCACTTAATCTCTCTTGTTTTAAAGCTATATAATCATTATGGCAGGAGGAGGTCATTCATTGAGTCCATGTCAGCTTCTCAGAGCAGTGCAGTCTTCCAATTTATCAGATTTTCCTTCTTTCTCTGCTTTTCCTGCCTCTTTACTTTAAACCTGTTACATCTGTAGCTTTTTCCAGTTCTGATGAAATGTCTCAGATGAAATGTTAACTATTTTTCTTAGTTGCTGCCACACCTGCTGAATCCAGCATTCATGTTTATTCCATGTGCTTTCACTCTTGTTAATCTCCCTTTGTGGTGCCTTATGGAAGTGTGAATAGATAATGTGGAAGATGAATTTCTCAAGTTAAACTAACTTTGTTAAGCATAATTTGCTCTTTTGAGTTGGTAATTATCACACAGGAGACCCTTAAGTCCAACCAGCTCTTTTTGATCAATCCAGTCAGTCCCATTTCCCCCAGCTTATTCCTGTAGTCCTGGAAATTTATTACACTCGAACACAAGGAGCTGAAATTCCTCAGGAAGTGTCCAGCTATCTTCAGCTACCTCATCAATGACCTTCCTTCTATCATAAGGTCAGAAGTGGGGCTGTTTGCTGATGATTCAACAATGTTCTGCACCATTTATGATGACTCATACTGAAGCAGTCCTTGTCCAAATGCAACAAAACCTGGACCATATTCAGGCTTGGGCTGAGAAGTGGCAAGTAACATTTGTGCCACACAAGTGCCAGGTAATGACCATCTCCAACAAAAGTGAATCTAATCATCTCCCCTTGACATTCAATGGCATTACCATCACTGAATCCACCAACATCCTGGGGGTTTCCATTGATAAGAAACTGAACTGGACCAACCATATAAATACTGGGGCTACAAGAGCAGGTCAGAGGCTGGGAATTCTGCAGAGACCAACTTGCCACTGAACTCCCCAAAGCCTGTCCACCATCTACAAGGCACAAGTCAGGAGTGTGATGGAATACTCTCCACTTGCCTGGAGGAGTGCAGCTCCAACAACACTCAGGAAGCTTGACACCATCCAGGACAAAGCAGCTCATTTGATTGGCACCCCATCCACAAACATTCACTCCCTCCACCATTGCACAGTGGCAGCAGTGTTTACCATCTCTGAAATGCACTGCAGGAACTTACCATGGCTCATTCAATGGCATCTTCCAAACCTGCAATCACTACCATCTAGAAGGACAAGGGCAGCAGATACATGGGAACGCTACCTGGAAGTTCCCCTCCAAGCCCCACACCATCCTGACTTGGAAATATATTGCTATTCCTTCATTGTCACTGGGTCAAAATATTGGAGCTCCCTCCCTAACAGCATTGTGGGTGTACCTGCATCACATGGACTACAGCTCAAGAAGGCAGCTCACCAGCAACTTGAATGCAATTAGTGATGGACAATAAATGCTGGCCTAGCCAGCAACACCCACTCCCATGAATAAATTAAAAAGACAATTCCAACACACATGGTCCCTCCCTTAAATGCATGGTCCTGAAGTTCCCAATTGGCACAGAATTGCAAAGAACAGGACTAAGCTGCCCATCTATGATCTAAGAAAAACTTTCTTTCCTCTTTAGAATCAGGTTGATATTTTGTTTAAAATAATTTTAACTAATGCCTCTAGGCCAATTCTATGCTAATATTCTCATTCTATTGTTATACTTGATTTCAATTTTATTAGTTAGTTTCCCAGTCCTAGTTTAAATCACGGCCCTTAAAATAAACCCTAATACTCACCAATCACTTGCATACTGCCCTCTGACATCACTCCTTGCTTTTTTTTGGAAACACAAGCAGTTCTGTTCCCCTGTGCTCTCTATTCTCTGCCATTGTCACTACTGTCTCTAGCCAGGTCTGTTGTTCCCCTGCTCTTATTCCCACTACCATTGCTGGTGTCATGATCAGGTCTCTGTTTCTGGACCCCTTTTAAAATTGCATTATTTAAGTTTATACTGCATCCCTTCCTCCCCTCTAAAATGCATCACTTCATGTTTCTTTATTCAATTTAATCTGCCAGGAGTGTACCAATCTTTCTGCCTTCTGAAGCTACTATTCCCTTCACTGTTTGCTTTTGAATTTTATGTAATCTGCAGGCTTTGAAATTTATTGTAAATTGGAAGTCCAAGTCATTAATATACATTTGAACAGTGGTCCTCGTACTGACCCCACTGGGCATCACTGTATACTTCCCTCCAGCCTGAATAATAACCCTTCACTGCTATTCTTGTTTCTGTCCCCCTTTTAATCTTGTGGGCTTTGAGGTGTTTTACCCAACTTTTGGAAGTCCATATACACTATCTTTAACTTTTATTTAATTGAAGAACTCTTATCGAGTTTCAGACATTTTTTCCTTTAAGTCAGTATTGACTGTTATTTATTAACACTTATATTTTCCAAGTGACAATTAACATTGTTTTCGGAGGTTTCCCCGCGACTGACATTGATAACTGGCTATGGGGTTACTGGGTTTATCTCTTTGCACCCCTGCAGTCCCCTGGCATCATGCCCATCCAGAGGCTCTGCTATTTCCACCCTTTCCTCAGCAACAGGATGTATCTCATCTGGACCAGGCCTTTACTTTGAGTGTGTTGGCAATCTTAAAGTACATCCTCTATTTTTACCCTATCCAATTTCTCTTTACTGCAAGACTTGCAGCATTGTCCTTAGTGAAAACTGATGCAAAGCTTTCATAGTTTGTGAAGTCATGCCTGCTACCTCCACAAAGAATTCCATTTTGATCTATAATCAACACCACCCTTTTTTTTGACTATCATTTTACTCTTTGTAAATGCTTTAGTGTTTCCTTTTGTTGCTTAGTAGGTATGAAAATAGACTAATTTTGTTGCCCATTTCCTTTTTCAATTCTCTGCACTCTTCTGCTTGATTCTCCACTGTACAATGGACCTGACGTTTATCATGTCTCATCCTGTTTCATTTTAATCTGAATTTCTCTAGTCGTCCAGCTTTAGCTTTATGCTGAAACTTTTCAGAAACAAGGGATTCCTGTTTAATGGCATGCTCCCACATGTCTTGTGTAGGGGACAGGCTGTGTGCTTTCTGAGCATAAGTTTACTGCAGAGTATCATAGCCCTAAGTTTTCATTACAAGAATTGCTTACCTATATATGAAGGGAATGCATTGTCAAACAACTTTTGTCCATGTGCTTTAATGCTCTTTAACCCTTTAACTAACTTGTTAGAAACATTGCTTAAAAGACATTAACATCTTGCATAGTCTTGCCAATGACCTTTTTGTTCTGTAGTTTCTACTGCATTGTGGTACAGGTATGACTGGGTACAGTTTGGCATCAGCAAAAATGAACATTAAGTAATTGAGTACATTTGCTTGGATAAAGGTGAAGTCTAGAATTCTGTAAATGGCCTCTGGAAAGATTCCAACTGCCCACCCTCAAACTGATGGTTGCCATTTCCTTCAGATTTATGGCGTTTACATGAAGAAAAAAATTACCTGAATTGTGGAAATGCTACCACTTTTGCTAATTTCCTTTCTCTCTCCTTATAGTTCGCACTGGCCAGTAGGAGTGTCAGGTAACAAATGCATGCACAAACTGTACATTTGAAACTTGTCTTCTCTGTTCTGGATTTTAAAGTTTGAGAATGGAAGGGTTTTGCTGTGCTATTGGTAAACTTCATAATTTGTGATTTCCTTTTGGGTTCTAGTTGTGTACATCTCAAATTGTTAAGAACAGGAAAGCTTTACTCCTGGTAGTGAGATGGAACCTCAGAACCAGCTTCATAGTTTAAAATTGAATAACCAGAAGGCTGCCTAATATCTGCTATTGGCGAAGCTGAATTTTTACCAGTTCTGTTGAGCCATTCAACAATTTCCATCAGAAATTAGGTTTGACAAGAACTCAAGGGGAACAGATAGGGTAGACTGGGAGAAACTATATCTGTTGGCTGGGGAGTCTCGATCTCAGGGGTCATAATCTAAAACTTAGTCCAATCTTTCAGGAATGAAATAAGGAAACCTTTTCTGCACTGAAAAAGCCATAGTTTGGAACACCCTTACACAAATAGAAATTGGCCATTTTTAAACTGAGATTGTTAGATTTTTGTTAGCCAAAAATATTGAGGGATATGAGGCCAATGATGTTGGATTATGCCTGATCTGCAATCTCATTAAATTGTGGAACAGGCTTGAGGGGCAAAATGGCCTTCTCCTGTTCCACCCACAGGGACTACCACGGACAGTGATCTACTCAGATTCACTTTAATAACTTTGCTCCAGCTTCAGAACACTGTCTAAAGTTAGCTTTTTTTCATCTGGGAAAGAAGAATGGTTAACTGGGTTGGAAGCAGACTAAATGAGTCAATTACTTATACAGATAACCAAGGGTCTTGCTTGTGCAGTAATGTTATACTACAAAATAGCAGCCAGGGCTACACATGTCAATTTAAGGCTTGAGCTAAATAAATGGTTGTGTTTTTACTATTCAGTCTATTCGATTGATAAGCGATGCTGTCAATTTGCTCATCAATGAACTTGCTAGGTGGTTTGATAGATGGATGAAGTAAAAGGCCCAAAGTTGGCTTTTCTCTCTTACTCCCTTTCCATAGTTGCCAGCAGTGTGATTTCTCCAAACTAAATATGTTGGTGCAGAGTTGGCAAAGGGTTGTAGTTCTGCTGAAGATACTTGCTTAAACTTTCGGAGGTCTCCTTGATGACGTAGCTAATGTTTCAATTGGGAATGTTCTTAGACATAAATGATATAGACTGAGATTGATGGAACAATAGTGATATTTATTGAGGGTGACAAATTGGTAGATATCTCAAATCTGAGTATTGTGAAATCCTACAGGAGGATATCTTCTGGCATGTGGACAGAAGTGCCGAATGCACTGTAGGAATCAGTGGGTGAGCTTTTAGTTGATGACCAGGGACCACTGATGTGCAGATAGTACAAGTGCCTACACAAATAGATATGGTTAGAAAAAGACCTCGAATCCTTGAATTTATTTCAAGGTATGAAGTACAAAATGAAGTAAAATTCAGTAAGCCATAATTGATCATGTGCAGTATTGGCTCCTGACTATATGAAAGATAAAATAAATGGAAAAGACAGTGTAACTTCACTAGCATGTTATCAGTGAGGATTTACAAGCTTGAAGAAACTTGAGCATAACCTGAAAAGGCTGAGGAATGGTCTGATGGAGCCCCCATCGTGATTGGGTACTCTGATTGTTTACATTGGTTAGAGGTGGTTGTGGATGCAAATTGGAGATAAAGGAATGAGTTGGGGAAACCTTCTCAAAGCTGGGTTAGAATGTTGAATTCCAGAGAAACTGTTGCAGAAAAGTTGCATACTACTGGAAGAATATAATTAGACTAGACTGCTTATGTGAAAAAAAAAGCACAAACGCAGTTGAAGGACCAAATCTCTGGTTCCAAGACTGCTGCCAAAAACTGCATCCTGAGAATTGAAAATTTAATGTGGAATGCCTGGCTAGCAGCTGTGATGCAAATAGTACAACGTTAACTTCAATTGTGTTGAAGTAATTAACTTGAAGATAGGACATAAATTCAAACTATTGATGTGCATTTTAGATTTGAAATGCTTATCAGTGGGGAGGAAAAAATGAAATGAACTTCAGTGGGGTATTGGTCAAAAATTGACATCATTCCAGCCCAAGGACATTGCTGCAGGTATCCCTTAAGCAGTGTCCTCAGCCAACCATCTGCAGCTGCTTCAGCAATGAACTGTCCTCCATCATAAGGTCTGTAAAATATAATCAGCAACTGTTCCACACTCTATAAATGAAACAGTCTGCGGCAAGACTTGGGCAAAAATTATATTTCTGACTAGTAGAAGATAACCTTGCTACCATACAAATGTCAGTCAGAAAATGTCCAACCAACTCCCCTAATCTTAACTGTTGTAATTTGAGTTTTCTAGCAGAAATGACTTGTGTATCACCTTTGACCAAAAGTTGAATTGGACAAGCCAGGGCATCACCATGCCTAATACCCTCTTAAGCCCCTTCACCGTCCTCAAGACAGGAGAGTGATGCAACACCGCTCACCTGGATGGATACCATCCTAACAAGGATATACACTGCTGTTCCTTTATTACTGAGTCACAATCCAGGAATTTGCTTGTCATTCAGTGTATCCATACAAAAACTAGTGATTCAAGGAAGAAGTCCACTATCTAATGACCACTAGGAATAGACAAATGTAATGTTGCCAACATCACCCATTCCTGAGAATAAATGCACTCTAAAGGTGCAACTAGTGAAGTTTGTCTTCTCCATTGTTTGGTTCCCTGGTGTAGGATGTCACTTATTAAGTGGTCATGGTATATGCAGCACAGAAATGGACAGGTTTATGTTCCATGAGTTTCCTCACCCTACTTCATCTAACCACATCAACATAATCCCTCAATTCTTTACTTTTTTTTCCCCTTTTGTGTTTAGCTAGTGTTGCCTTTAAATTTTTGTGCTAGTTGCCTCAACTACTACTTGTGGTAGCAAGTTCCCCATTTAAACCACTCGGCTGGGTAAAGAAATTTCTCCTGAATCCCCTATTGTATTTATTAGTGACAATCTTATATTTATGCTACCAAGTTCTGGTTTCCCACATAAGCAGGCTCGAGGGGTCCTATTCTCCATGGGGGAGGCTGTGGCGTAATGGTATTGTTACTGGACTGGTAAGCAGAGACCCAGGGTAAATGCTCTGGGGGGCCTGGGTTCAAATTCCACCACAGCAGATAGTGAAATTTGAATTCAATAAAAATCTGGAATTAAAAATCTAACGATGACCATGAAACAAACCATTTTCAATGGTTGTTTAAAAACCCATCTGGTTCACTAATGTCTTTTAGAAAAGGAAGTCTGCCATCTTCACCTGGCCTACATGTGACTCCAGATCTGCACTAATGTGGTTGATTCTTAAATAACCTCTGAAATGGCGGAGCAAGTGACTCAGTTGTATCAAACTGCTAAAAAGTCAATAAAAAGGAATGAAACTTGACGGACTACCCGGCATCGATCTAGGCACCGGAAACCACAATGGCAAACAGACTGTTCACCCTCCATGCTAACATCTCGGGTTTGTGCCAAAATTGGGAGAGCTGTCTCAGATTAGTCAAGCAACAGTCTGACAGTTATACTCATGGAATCATACCTTACAGATAATGTCCTAGACGCTATCACCACCAGGGTATCTCCTGTCCCACCACCAGGACAACCCAGCAGAGGTGGCAGCACCATGGTATACTGTCAGGAGGGCCTTGCCCTGGCAGTCCTCAACATCAACTCGAGACCCCATGAAGTCTCATGGCATCAGGTCAAACATGGGCAAGGAAACCTCCTGCTGATTACCACATATTTCCCTGCCCCCCAGCTGATGAATCACTGCTCCTCCATGTTGAACAGCACTTGGAGGAAGCACTGAGGGTAGCAAGGGCACAATTTACTCTGGGTGGGGGACTTCAGTGCCCATCACCAAGAGTGGCTCGGTAGCACCACCATAGACCGAGCTGGTCAAGTCCCAACGGACATAGCTGCTAGACTGGGTCTGCAGCAGGTGAGGGAGGGAACCAATGAGGGAAAAATGTACTCTACCTCATCCTCACCAACCTGCCTGCTGCAGATGCATCTGTCATGACAGTATCGATGGGAGTGACTGCTGCACAGTCATTGTGGAGACAAAGTCCCATCTTCACATTGAGGACACCCTCTGTTGTGTTGTGTGGCACTACCACAGTGCTAAATGGGATAGATTTTGAACAGATCTAGCAACTGAAGACTGGGCATCCATGAGGCGCTATGGCCATCAGTAGCTGCAGAATTGTACTCTAACACAACCTGTAATCTCATAGCCCAGCATATCCCCCACTCTCCCCTGGCTTGGTGGTAATGGTATCAACCCTGGCTTAATGAAGAGTGGAGGAGGGCATGCCAAGAGCAGCACCAGATATACCTAAAAATGATTATTCATGTGCCAAGCAGCAAGTGGCACATATGTTACTTGCCATTTCACAGCCCAAGCCTGGATACTGTCCAAGTCTTGCTGCATTTGGACATGGACTGCTTCAGTATCTGAGGAGTTGTGAATGTGCAAGAGTTAAGCAATTCCACAACCAATGGATCAGGTCTAAACTCTGCAGTTATGAATGGTGGTGGACAATTTAAACAAGTCACTGGAGGAGGGGGCTCCACAAATATCCCCATCCTCGATGATGGAGGAGCCCAGCACAGCAAAAGACTAGGCTGAAACATTTGCTACAATCTTTAGCCAAAGGTGCTGAGTGGATGATCCATCTCAGCCTCCTTGAGATCCCCAGCATCACAGATGCCAGTCTTCAGCCAATTTGATTCACTCCACATGATATCAAGAAACAGCTGAAGGCACTGGATACCATAAAGGCTATGGGCCCTGACAACATTCTGGCAATAGTACTGAAGACTTATGCTCCAGAACTTGACGCCCCTAGCCAAGCTGTTCCAGTACAGCTACAATGCTGGCATCTACCCAGCTATGTGGAAAATTGCCTAGGTATGTCCTGTACACAAAGCAGGACAAATCCAACCTGGTCAATTACTTCCCCCATCAATTTACTTTGTCATCAGTAAAGTGATAGAAGGTGTTATCAACAGTGCTATCAAGTAGCATTTGCTTAGCAATAACCTGTTCACTGACACTCAGTTTGAGTTCCGCCAGGGTCACTCAGCTCCTGACCTCATTACAGCCTTGATTCAAACATGGACAAAAGAGCTGAACTCCTGAGGTGAGGTGAGTGACTGCCCTTGACATTAAGGCAATATTTAACCAAGTGTGGCATCAAGGAGCCCTAGTAAAACCCGAGTCAATGGGAATCAAGGGGGAAACTCTCTGCTGGTTGGAGTCATACATAGCACAAAGAATTATAGTTGTGGTTGTTGGAGGTCAGTCATCTCAGTTCTGGGACATCACTGTGGGTGTTCCTCGGGGTAGTGTCCTTGGCCCAATTATCTTCAGCTGTTTCATCAATGACCCGCCTTCCATCACGGTCAGAAGTGGGGATGTTTGCTGATGATTTGGTTCTGAACATTATGCATTCATGACGACTCAGATACTGAAGCAGTCCATGTCCAAATGCAGTAAGACCTGGACAATATCCAGGCTTGGGATGTGAAGCGCAAGTAACATTTGTGCCACACAATTGCCAGGCAATGACCATCACCCCTTGATATTCGGTGGCATTACCATCACTGAATCTCCCACTTTCAACTACCTGGGGGGGGTTACCATTGACCAGAAACTGAACTGGACTAGCCATATAAATACTGTGACTACATGAGCAGGTCAGAGGCTAGGAATCCTTTGGCGAGTAACTCACCTGACTCCCCAAAGCCTGTCCACCATCTACAGGGCACAAATCAGGATTGTGGTGGAGTACTCTCCACTTGCCTGGATGAGTGCAGCTCCAACAACACAAGTTTAACACCATCTAGGACAAAGCAGCCTGCATGATTGGCACCCCATCCAAAAACATTCACTCCCTCCTCCACTGACAGTGCCAGCAGTGTGTACCATCTACAGATGCACTGCAGAAACTCACCAAGGCTTTTTAGGCAGGACCTTCCAAACCCACGACCACTACCATCTAGAAGGATAGATAGATGGGAACACCACCACCTGGAAGTACCCCTCCAAGTCACTCACCATCCTGACTTGGAAATATATCGTCGTTCCTTCACTGTCACTAGGTCAAATTCCTGGAACTCCCTAACAGCACTGGGTGTACCTACACCACACGGACTGCAGCAGTTCAAGAAGGCTGCTCACCACCACCTTCTCAAGGGCCATTAGGGATGGGCCATAAATGCTGGCCTAGCCAACGAAGCCTACATCCTGTAAATGTATTTTTAAAAGAAACAAATATCTAAACATCTACCTTTCCCTATTCCAAAAACAGGTCATTATTTGTCATCGTTGGCAGTCCCTCAGAATCAAGGATGACGTCTATCGAGCTTGGAGAGACTTCAGATGCCTGAAGAGCCCATATGGGTCCATATGTTCTTCTGCAGTGGGGTCATGTTGCACAGGGGAGTGGCAATCGCAGCCCCGGGCTGGCTTCCTTGTCCTTCCTCTGTCGCCACCATTCCGCCTCGCTGTCAAGTTGCTGAGCCTTGAAGTGGCCTGCGCCTTGATGGACCTGGTGCCATACTGAGTGATCGGCAGCATTTTCCTCCCAGTCAGTGGTAATAATGCCTCTGCTTTGGGGTGACCTTGAGCATATCCTTATACCTTTTCCTTTGGCTGCCCATTAAGCGTTGGCCAACAGAGCTGAGAAGAGAACCTGCCGAGGGAGGCTGTTTTCAGGCATCCATACACCAAAGGATTATCCATCGGAGCTGGTTCTGTAGGAGCAGGGCTTCAATGCTGGTAGACACAGCTTCATGGGGATGCTCGTGTTAGTTCGGTCCTCCCATTTGATCCCCAAGATTCGACACAAGCACTGCTGATGGAAGCTCTCAAGGATCTTAATGTGGTTTCAGTAAACAGTCCATGTTTTGCTGCAGTAGAGGAGTGTGGTCAACACAATGGCCTTAAACTAGAACGTTTGACAACAGGGACCTTTGGAAATCAAAGACACGGTACAGCTTGAAGGCAGCACTGGCACAGTTGACACTCTGTTGGACTTCCTCATCGATGATATTCCCTTGGAAGAGGTGGCTGCCAAGATGAAGGAAGTGCTGCACATAGTCCAGTGCCACCCCATCTATGTGGATGACATGGGAATGCTCAACTGGCCCAGGGAAGGTTGAAACACCTTAATCTTGGCAATGTTTGAGGACAGGCCAAATCTTTTGAGGGTTGAGGAGGTCAAGCGTTCTTTGCATGTTCTGTACAGAGTGAGCCATTATGCAGTAGTCATCTGCAAACTGAAGGCATGGAGAGTTTTGTTTTTGCCCAGAAGTGACCAAGGTTGAAGAGCTTCCTGTCCAGACGATACTGAATGCTGACACCAGGTGTTAGGTCATCTTGCATAAGGTGGATGGTGACATTCAAGTAAATGATGAACAAAGTGAGGGTGATCACACAACCTTGTTTAACCTCGTTCTGGATGTGAAAAGCCAGTTTCAGATCCTCCACTTGGGTCGGCGGAGGTCATGTTTTGCAGGAGACTCAGGACGGTGACTAACTTCAACGGGCAACCAAAGCATTGTAGGACGATCCATTGAGCTTCACGATTTAAAGAATCAAACACCTTGGTCAGGTCGATGAAGGCAAGGAGCAATTCTTGGTTTTGCTCCTGACTTTTTTTTCTGGTTCTGTCTAGCCACAAAGACCATGCCTGCAGTACCCTGGGATGGTCAGAAGCCACACTGGGTTTCCAGGAGGATCTCCTCAGTGACCAGATGAAGGCAGTTCAGGAGGATGTGGGCCAGGTTCTGACCTGCGATGGACGGGAGGGAAATCTCCCCTGTAGTTTTCACAATCGGATTTGTCCCCCTTGTGGATAGTAATGAGATCACATTCTTTAGATTCCAGGGGATGTCCTTTTTATCCCAGAGGTGGAAGATGAACTGGTGAAGTTGTGCTGATAGCTACCAGCATGGTATAAACATCTACCTTGTCCTATTTCAAAAACATATGTCATTTATTACAATGATGTTTGTGGGAAGGAGCTTGCTGTATTCAAATTGGCTGCCATGTTTTCTACAATTACATTTGACTATACATCAAAAGCATTTGGTGCTCGGGACATACTGTGGTTCTGAAAGGTGCTTTTGTAAATACAAGTCATTTCTTGCCAAGTGAATTCCAATTCTCCAGTCTACTAGCACACATGCTAATGACATGTATAACTTATGCACCTAATATTTTGCAAAATGGGGAATACATAGACCAACTTTTTTAAAAAAAAATCATTCCAACTTGGCAGGGGGTGGGAATGTGGAATTTTTGGGAAAATCATTAACAGTATATACAAAGCTGCCATTGACAGTTGCTTGAACCCTTTCTGATATGGCCAGCAGCCAAGTTAAATGGTGACTATCCATTGCTCTTGTGGCTATTGCCCTACATTATGGCATTGTTTGTGAACTTGCTGGCCACAAACACTGCAAAAACATCAAGCAAAGTTGCCAGATACTAACTCACTCTGTCTCTACAAAGAGATGCTGAGGAGCTTGCAACTTCTGACACGGCTAGAAACTGCTGTTGATGGTGGATGATCACTTAATGGAGGATGTTGCAGGGACATGTTCCCTATTTTAATAGAGGGGTTAACCTGCCTATGTGTTGGTGCTCCCTTAAAGTAACAGAAATATAACAGACACACTCAACAGTCCTTCAGTCATTGACAGCAACTTCTGATCGTTTCCCGGGGCCTTGCATTTACTTGCTTACAGCCTTGTGGAAATTGGTGTTTGCAGACCCTTCAGTAGGAATAGAATGAGAAGAGTTGACTCAGAAATATAAACACAACCTGTTTGTGCTGTAAAATGTTATTTGGCCCAACTGATCTCTGCTATTTCCCTGTTGGTTACCAGTTTTTACTAGTGATCTTGGAGCTGTTGTTTCAACCTATTGGTAAAGATTTGGACATTGTGGCAGCAATTAAGTATAACTTTGTATCACAAATGTTGGATCAAATGCTCTAAATTAAACCTGGCAGAGCTCACCTGTGGTTTTGTGTGTAAAGACCTTTGTACTTGAAAACAGATGAGTCAATTCAGTGCATTATCAGCTGGAAAAATCTGCTGATTCCACTATTGTGCTGCTATCTAGATATTCCCTTTGTGCAGAACCAGGTCATTCTGGCAAAGAAAATAGATTCCGACATTACCTTCCTTCCCTGACTGTATTAAATGGGATGTACCAAGCTAATGTTTCACCAGTGATCTATCAGTTTCCAGTTCAATGCTTGTATTCCAAGGTGATTTTCTATTGAAGAAATAGATGGTGAGTTCTTGCTCCTCCTGCTGAAGATGGCTGTGTCTGTGTTTTGAGGGGGTGGGGGCCTCAGGGTATTGGTACATCACGGATGCAACTTGCTCACTGAGCAGATTGCATCTGTTACTTCCTGCCTCCATTGGATCAAAGTAGGTAAATCCTGTTGGTGCTTGTTTTTACTGGTGATCAGTGTGTTGGAGATCTTGGAGCAGGTCGCATGCTTACTGATTATCAAATGATCCAACTCATTCACACTGGAATGTGTATAATAAAACATGTGGAGTAACCCACTGGGATACAAATAGATTGTGTTGTCAGAGGCTGGAAGCAGAAAAATGGGCAATAATGCTGCCTGCCTTAATCTCAGGATGTTCCTGTCTACTTCATGCAAGTGTCCATATTTTCCTCCCCTCCATCCCTGGGCCTGGTGGGTGAAATGTGATGGATGTCCTGGGATCGTGATAGTAGTAACTTGAAATCTGATAAAGGATGGTCCTGTATATCTCTCTCCTGCCTCCAATATCAAATAGGCCTTGAGAGTGGGTGCTGCTGCCACTCTGCAGTAGTGCTGATCCAAACCGCACTCTCCACCCCCACCCCTCCCCTCCCCAATTCTCTTGTTTGTAGCAGTAAGTTCCCTCTTAGCTCAGGTAATCTTGGCCCAGTAAATGGGATTAAAGATGGGTAGAAATCCTACCCCATCAGAAAGGGTTAAACCTAGCCTGTCATCTCTCAATACTTGATGTACTGGACAAATTCAAGTTTGAAGGTTTAATTTAGTTGAGACTGAAGTGCCTGCCTCTCCTGCCAGCATCCAGATGCTGTTTGCTGCTTAAAGGCCTACAGTCAACCCTATTCTAAATGTTGTGCATTGTCTAGTTTCACATCACTTGCATGCTGATTAGGTCAACTTTTCAAATAGCATATTTATTAATTTAAACTGAATTTATGTTTGCACTGCATAATTCCAGTTTCAAGGAGAGAGGGGCTGTAGTTTGTCTAACTATTGTGCTTTTTTTCAGGCAACAGTGAAATTGAAAACCAAGAAGTGGCCCAGGGAACTAAGGAAGAGTCCACACCCAGCCCCGTAACACCTGCTCAACCATTTCGACCCAGAAAAGTTCCACCTGGTGGTGTCTCCAGCCTTGTTTTGGGATAAACCCACCATTTACTACCTTATCTGAGTTGCAGACTGAATAAATGTTAATTTTATTGTGAACTGCAAAGTCTGAGCCCTACTGTTTTTGGACTAGCACTTTACATTTCACTTTTCATTGGTGCCTGCTCTATTTTCCACAAGTGCACCAAACATCAGGCCTGCTGGGAACAGCATAAAAGTGGTTCCTCCCTGTGATGTGGTTATTGAGTGTTTGTGTCTTTCATGTGATTTCAGCCTAAATTCTGGCATTTTGAACTTTGTATTTCGGTATATTGGAATGATTTGTGATGCAAATAAAAATTCATCTCCAGATGAGACCTTTGCCTTTATCCTTCATCTCAGTTTATAACCTGACCGTGCTAACTAACTACAATAGAGACTGTAAAAGTTGCAAGGAGCTGAGAACAATGGGCAACCAGAAGAATCTTTATTCTGCTGAGGTTGGAAAGCATCCAAAAGCAGTTTTCACATGTACCCTGACAACACCCAGTACTATGAGTATACATTTCCTCCAATTTAAATATTGGAGACACTTGTCATATTTGATCCTGAGATGAGCTTCTGACCACACATTTATACCATCACTAAGTCTGCCTATTTCTTTCATAACTTTGTCCCTACCCAACTCTGCTGTTGCTAAAACCCTCATCTATGTTTGTGTAACTTCTACACTTGACAATGCCAATACAGTAGCCTCCCACATTCTATCTCTGTAAACTTGTCATCCAAAGCTTCTGCCTGTCTCAACTCACACCAGGTCACATTCATCTATCAACACCCCTCCCCAGAACAGACAGTTTCAACACAAGATTTATTTTACAAACTCTCACCATAACAGCAATCCACACTGAACAATCAGAAATGCAAAGTTTCATTCCCTTCAGTTTGGTGAATCTTTGACAACAGATTGGCTCCTGCTGAAGGGGAAAGTGAGTTTGCAGAAGAGCTCTGAATAGTCCATGGATCAATGCTCTTGCTGGCCAGCATCTCACCACCATCTGTAGTGGGCAAAGGCTCGATTTGCTTCAGCCATTTTGTGAAGATCATGTTTCCTCTTGACCACATTGCCCTCGTTATTAAAGGCTGCAAGCAGCTCCTGGGACAACTTCTCATACATGTGGGTGCGCCGGTGCCGGTTCTCACAGCACTCAGTAATTAACCATTTCATAGCCAGGAAACGCCGCCGGTTATCAGTAAGGGGTGTCGGAACCTATATGAAAATAAAGATCAGTATAGCATCACCAGTGAACCAGTAAAGAGCCTCACCCACACCCCCACTCAAGCCTATAGGCCAGATTGATGCTCCCAGCACACTATTGTAAGAGTGCTGCCCAGTTTGGGGCAAAAACAAAAATACCTGGAAAAACTCAGCAGGTCTGACAGCATCTGTGGAGAGGAACACAGTTAACGTTTTGAGTCCGTATGACTCTTCAACAGAACTAAGGAAAAATAGAAAAGTGGTGAAATATAAGCTGGTTTAACTTAAGCTGGGGGTGGGACAAGTAGAGCTGGATAGAGGGCCAGTGATAGGTGGAGATTGCCAAAAGATGTCACAGACAAAGAGGTGTTGAAGCTGGTGATATTATCTAAGGAATGTGATAAAGGTACAGGTAGCCCTAGTGGTGGGGGGTGGGGAAGGATCGAAATAAGCTAAAAGGCAAAGATAAAACAATGGATGGAAATACATTTAAAAATAATGGAAATAGGTAGGAAAAGAAAAATCTATACAAATTATTGGGAAAAAAGGGGATTGGAAAGGGGGTGGGGATGGAGGAGAGAGCCCAGTTTGGGGGTGGGGTCAGAACGGAGGGAGTGCCGCACAGTTGGGGGGGGTGGTCAGAACGGAGGGAGGGCCACATTGTTGGAGATCTAGAGGTAATGAAGGCAAGGATGAGTGTTTCAGCAGCAGATGAGCTGAGGCTGGGGTGAAGTTGGCCAACATTAAAGGTGGAAATAGGCAGTCTTAGTGATGGTGCGAATATGAGGTTGGAAGTTCATCTTGGGGTTGAATGTGACACCAAGACTGTGAACAGACTGGTTTAATCCCAGACTGTTGTCAGAGAGAGGGATCTAGTTGGTAACTAAGGAACGGAGTTTGGAATGGGGACCGAAAATAAAGGCTCTAATGTTACTTTAATTGGAGGATCCTTTTGCTCATCCTGTATAAAAGCGAAGAACAGGATGAAAAGTGACATTCTGTGCCCAGTAGCAAAGAACAGCCTTACCTGGTAGGATTTTCCACCTCGCTGTATGCTTGTTAAACCAATGACAGGTTTACAGTTCTCTAGAGCTTGGTGGAAGATCTTGTGTGGGTTACACTCAATGGCGTCTTTCTCAGACTCTGGTGCTTTGTGGTAACTTTCAATCTGCTTCCGTTTAATGGTTTCAAAAGTCTAGGGAACACAACTGTCTCATTAGTTAAGTCCACGTGATAATCCTACTCAGCGCTCCCAGGTTTCCCATATTGTTCTCTAAGAGAAATGGACACAGAGCACTGAATAAACAGCTCTCATCCACACCTGGCACAATAATCCTGAGTCACTGAACGGATGACAGACTGGGAGGAAAACTCTTACACCAGTGGGACTGGTAAAAATATCTATACTGTCGTAGATTCTGACCATCCAAATTAGGGCTATACCTGCATACACATTGTACAGTACTGGTGGGGACAGGTCTGTTACTGTATAACACTGGGGTACAGTACTGGTGGGGACAGGTCTGTCACTGTATAACACTGGGTTACAGTACTGGTGGGGACAGGTCTGTCACTGTATAACACTGGGTTACAGTACTGGTGGGGACAGGTCTGTCACCCCTATAACACTGGGTTACAGTACTGGTGGGGACAGGTCTGTCACTGTATAACGGTGGGGTACAGTACTGGTGGGGACAGGTCTGTCACTGTATAACACTGGGATACAATACTGGTGGGGACAGGTCTGTTACTGTATAACACTGGGGTACAGTACTGGTGGGGGCAGGTCTGTCACTGTATAACACTGGGGTACAGTACTGGTGGAGCCAGGTCTGTCACTGTATAACACTGGGGTACAGTACTGGTGGGGACAGGTCTGTGACTGTATAACACTGGACACAGTGCTGGCAGGGAGATGTCTCATGTTGTCAGGAAGATATAATAATTGTCATAATGTTATTGGGATTTATTGTAAAGGGGTGTATGTGTCTGTGTCTTAACTGCATTAAAGGCAGCTGTCTTAGGCTTTGATTTCATTTCAGAGTAAAATGTATTGGTTTAATTCTGATTTTTTGTGGTTTAAATTGCAGTTACACTAAATGAGCCCAACAACATGCAATCTCATCAGATTGATTAATGACTAATTAGTGATTCTCCCTCACTGCTCTCTTTCCCCATCGCTACTCACAGTCTGTTTTCCTCCCAGAAGCTCAGGGCAAACCCTGCAGTTTGTTGGACACAGAGTGAAGAAGCAGACTTTACCTTGCTCATGATCGATGTGGACAGTAATTTCTGACCTCGCCGCATCATCATGTTGATGAATTTGCTGAAAATATTTATAGTTTAAAAAAAGTTATTTCCTTGATTTCCTTGTAGGCTATTAAACATAAATGAGAACGCAGTGTTCAATCAGGACAGTAAAACTAGAAACAAAGGCCAACTTGCGCACACTGACTATATTGGCTCCCAGTCAAACCAAATTTCAATTACTCCACAACTGGTGAATGTGTCTTCCGCTCCCTGGGTCCACAGCAAAGGGATTTCCCTCCCTAAACCAATCCATTGCTCTAACACACTCTCCTCCTTTAAAACATTCCTTAGAACCTTCTCCTCATCTTTTCTTTCACATTTTAAAAAATGTATTCATTCATGGGATGTGGGCTTCGCTGGCTGGGCCAGCATTTATTACCCATCCCCAGTTACCCTTGAGAAGCTGCCTTCTTGAACCGCTACAGTCCATGTGGTGTACGTACACCCACAGTGCTGTTAAGGAGGGAGTTCCAGGATTTTGACCTAGCGACAGTGAAGGAACGGTGATATATTTCCAAGTCAGGATGTTGTGTGGCTTGGAGGGGAACTTCCAGCTGGTGGTGATGTTCCCATGTGTCTGCTGCCCTTGTCCTTCTAGATAGAGCTCATGGGTTTGGAGGTGCTGTCGAAGGAACCTTGGTGAGTTGTAGTGCATCTTTTAGATAGTACACACTGCTACGACTGTGCGTCTGTCTAAAACTTTGTTTGTGATAATGCCCTTACAAAGCACCTTGGGACATTTTACGTAAATTGTTGATTAAACACAAATAACTTGCTGTGTTCTACTGATTCCTTATGATACTACGTCCAAATTAATCTATGAGTTTTACACTGTAGCTTTTGTCTGGTAGGTTGCATTTTGTGCCTTTTGAAAGGAATAAGCAGAATATAATTACAATCCATCTTCTGTAGTCAATATAGATCGTGCACAGACAGATGGGCACAGACAGACACTCAGGCCGCTCACTGACCTGGTCAAGGGGTCACTGAAGACACTGCTGCTCTGGTTATTCGGTGCTGCCTTTATTGGTTGAACAGTCCTAAGCTCCAGTGCCGCACTCTCCTCTGGCCCAAGCTTGGTAATCGGGACCCGGTGCTGCTCCTTGTTAAGCTCAGGCTCCAGGAAATGGGGGTTGTATCGAGACCCCCGCACAGGCATTATCCTTGGGTAGAGGGGGTGCGGAGGGAGAACGGGGGGTGCCGGGGAGGCAAGAAAGTAATTCAGTGTCAGGAGGCAGAGACGAGCATCCCGACACTTTCATGCAACACCCATCTTCCCGCCCCAGCACCACCACCATGACCCACCCACACCCCACCTTCCTCCATCACCCCGCACTCCCCCAAGCCCACCCCCCACTACACCCCAACCCTCTTCTTTCATCAGCACCCTGGCACCCCCACGCTCCCTCACCCTCCCCATCGCCCCGCCCTCCCCGGCGCCCCCCGCCTTCCCCCTTTCCCCCGCTGCATTCTCCCGCCCTCACCCGTC
>NW_027597403.1:0-82709 GCF_964194155.1 Cetorhinus maximus
CCCTTTCCCACCTTCTCTCCCCACCCACCCACCCCCTTTCCCACCTTCTCTCCCCACCCACCCACCCCCCTTTCCCACCTTCTCTCCCCACCCACCACCCCCCCTTTCCCACCTTCTCTCCCCACCCACCCACCCCCCTTTCCCACCTTCTCTCCCCACCCACCCACCCCCCTTTCCCACCTTCTCTCCCCACCCCCCCCTTTCCCACCTTCTCTCCCCACCCACCCCCCTTTCCCACCTTCTCTCCCCACCCACCCACCCCCCCTTTCCCACCTTCTCTCCCCACCCACCCACCCCCCCTTTCCCACCTTCTCTCCCCACCCACCCACCCCCCTTTCCCACCTTCTCTCCCCACCCACCCACCCCCCTTTCCCACCTTCTCTCCCCACCCACCCACCCCCCTTTCCCACCTTCTCTCCCCACCCACCCACCCCCCTTTCCCACCTTCTCTCCCCACCCACCCACCCCCCTTTCCCACCTTCTCTCCCCACCCACCCACCCCCCTTTCCCACCTTCTCTCCCCACCCACCCACCCCCCCCCTTTCCTACCCCCCCCCCTCCTTTCCCACCCCCCCCCCCCCCTCCTTTCCCACCTTCTCTCCCCACCCGCCCACCCCCCTTTCCCCCCTTCTCTCCCCACCCACCCACCCACCCACCTTCGCCCAGTCACTGCTGGCCCTATGCCTCCTCTCCAAGTTCCCCATTATCAAGCATTGACTCCCCTCTTTCCCACTGAACACCCTCCCACCAAACTCCACCCACTGCCCCTCTTATGCTTTCCCCTACTCGTTGTTACCAATTTACCCCCGCACTTAATTGCCATCCACACTCACTGCCCCTCCCACTGCCATCCAGCGTCACTGCCCCTCACACTGCCATCCACTCTCTCTGCCCTTTAAACTGCCATCCACTCTCTCTGCCCCTTCCTCTGCCATCCTCTCTCACTGCCCCTTCCACTGCCATTCACCCTTACTGCCCCTCCCAATGTCATCGACTCTCACTACCCCTTCCACTGCGGTCCCCTCTCTCTGCCCGTCCACTGTAATCTCTCTCTCTGCCCCTTCTGCTGCCATCCACTCTCACTGCCCCTTCCACTGCCAACTGCTATCACTCCCCCTCCCACTGCCATCCACTCCCACTGCCCCTCCCACTGCCATCCACTCTCACTGCCCCTTCCTCTGTCATCCACTCTCACTGCCCCTCCCACTGTCATCCACTCAATGCCCCTCCCACTGCCATCCACTCTCACTGCCCCTTCCTCTGCCATCCACTCTCACTGCCCCTTCCACTGCCACCCAATGTCACTGCCCCTCCCAATGTCATCTGCTCCCACCGCCCCTTCCAATGCCATCCTCTCTCTCTGCACCTTCCAGAACCATCCACTGTCAATGCCACTTCTGCTGCCATTCGCTCTCTCTGCCCCTTCTTCTGCCATCCACTCTCACTGCCCCTTCCACTGTCCTCCACCTTCACAGCCCCTCCCAATGTCATCCACTCCCACCACCCATTCCAATGTCATCCTCTCTCTCTGCCCCTTCCAGACCCATCCACTCCCACTGCCCCTCCCACTGCCATCCACTCTCACTGCCCCTTCCACTGACATCCACTCTCACTGCCCCTCCCACTGCCATCCACACTCAATGCCCCTCCCACTGCCATCCAATCTCACTGCCCCTCCCACTGCCATCCACACTCAATGCCCCTCCCACTGCCATCCAATCTCACTGCCCCTCCCACTGCCATCTACTCCCACCGCCCCTTCCAATGCCATCCTCTCTCTCTGCCCCTTCCAGAACCATCAACTCTCACTTCCCCTTCTACTGCCATCCACCCATGTCGCTCTCAATGCCATCCACTCTCTCTGCCCCTTCCTCTGCCATCCACTCTCTGCCTCTTCCTCTGCCATCCACTCTCACTGCCCCTCCCACTGCCATCCACTCTCACTGCCCCTCCCACTGCCATCCACTCTCACTGCCCCTCCCACTGCCATCCACTCTCACTGCCCCTCCCACTGCCATCCACTCTCACTGCCCCTTCCTCTGCCATCCAATCTCACTGCCCCTCCCACTGCCATCCACTCTCACTGCCCCTCCCACTGCCATCCACTCTCACTGCCCCTCCCACTGCCATCCACTCTCACTGCCCCTCCCACTGCCATCCACTCTCACTGCCCCTTCCTCTGCCATCAACTCTCTGCCCCTTCCACTGCCATCCACTCCTACCGTCCCTTCCAATGCCATCCTCTCTCTCTGCCCCTTCCAGAATCATCCACTCTGTCTGCCCCTTCCACTGCCACCCACTCTCACTGCCCCTTCCACTGCCATCCTCCTTCACTGCCTCCTGCACTGCCATTCTCTATCTCTGCCCCTTTCAATGCCATCCACTCTCACTGCCCCTTTCACTGCCTTCCGTTACCCAGCACGGACTCCGTGCTGAGCTGCTGTCTAGCACAGGGAATAACATCCGACGTCCTCACTCCTCTACTTCCAGCATCCCAGTGAATACGCACACCGCCTCCTGTATCCAATCACTCTGTGATCCTCGCTCCTGCCCCCATTCATCTCACTCCAGTCTCCTCCTGTCCTTCCTTTCCCCCCCACTACTTCACCTCTTACTCTCTGCCCTTTCCCCCTCTCCCTCTCTCTCTCCCTCTCTCCTCCTCTTGCTCCCTATGCCTTGATTCCCGAGTATTATTGTGTGGCGTCCCTCACTGTTAACACGGGGCACAGCGCTGGCTTCGGTTACCTTTACCTCTGCCCTGTGCAACCTTGCAGGTGGTGGTAGCGGGATTGGGCGAGCTGTGTGCCAGCGGTTTGCTAAAGAGGGAGCCTCGGTGGCAGTGGTGGATATCGATGAAGGCGCTGCTGCTGAGACCCTGCGGAGCCTGTCCTCCGATCAACAGCAGCACTCTGTGTTTGTCACGGACGTGACCTCCTCTGATAGTGTCCACAAGCTTGTGGCTGACATTCAGGTAGGAGAAGCTGACACTGGCTTCAGGATCTTTAACTCTTTTGGAGTCAACCAAATAAACTAAATTAACAAAATGAGGGATAAAGTAAACACAGCCCCTAAATTAGGATAGCTGTAAAACCAAAGACAAAGAAAGCTTACAAACATCAAACCAAAAAGTTAGCTATCAACAGGTCCAGGCAGCAGGCGATCGAGGGGGTTGTCCGACCTGACTGTCTGCCCCTCTTCCGCGGCTACATTCGTGGCCGGGTGTCCCTGGTGTCTGCCGGCACCGTCGAGGCCTTCTGTGCCCGGTGGGCACCGCGGGGTCTGGGGTGCTTTATCGACCCTCTTAATCACATTTTGGTTTCAGGATCTTTACATCCAGTACCTGACATGACAACTGACTCTGAAACAAGTGGTGCTCAAATGTTCTTGTCGCAGACAATCCCCCCACCCTGTCAGTTTCTAGCCCACCCTTTTCCACTTAGCCCTGCAAGCAAAACTCATCCGATTTAATGGAAACTTATGGAAAGTACAAATATTTTGAAGCTTCTTCATGATGAAATGCATATATTTATTTGCATTCATTTTCTTAAATTAACTATTAAGTAAATTTTTAATTCATGCCAGAAAGAAGAGTACAGATATTTCCATATTATGCATGTTAATACTGCAAAGAAACACATGTATTTGAAACATGTTATAAAATCATCACAATAATCTTCTTCAGCGAAGCTAATACTTATCTGACATCCATATTATTGCTGAAAAGAGAGACATGTTGCCAGAGCTTCTCATCTTGCACTCATGGGGACAAACGCAAGAATGTCCAATTTCCAACACCCGCAATTTATAATTACAAATGCAAGAATGCCAAATTTCAAAGGATCCTAATTTATAATTACAAACACAAGAATGCCAAATTTCAAACAATCACAACAATTTATAATAATTGTTATAATCATATTAATCATTAAAAATAATTATAAATTGCTGTGATGGTTTGAAATTTGGCATTCTTGCGTTTGTCTGGGCGAGGGCAAGATGTAAGGCTTTGGCACCATGCACCTCTTTTCAGCAATATTTAAGTCCTGTACGACCATGCAACATCTATATTAATCAAACAAACTCAACCCAGTAACAGAATATTAAACCACATGGTTGTTGCTGGCGCTTATGACGATTCATGTCGGGCACCCATGGCAGCCGGCCTGGTTGTGTGACAGCATACAAGTGATGGGGATGAGGGTTCTGGACTCTTTATTTGGAGTTGTACCTGGTAAGTTAGCCAGTGATGTCTGATGTGGGTATGTATTGGCAACTTCACCCAATGGCCACTGCCCCAGCGGTGAAACGGCATTAGACCTCACTGCATCTACCCACCTTTCACCATTTCTCCCATCCCTTCCTTGGCATGGAAACACCTCTAGTGGCCTCTCGGATCAGGTACTTTGTCTGTTGGTAACTTTTTTCCTTTATTGGAAGAAGTTCTGCCTGATTGTCTTTTTAACCTCGTGTCCTTCGACTCACTCTCGACGATGATGAACAATTTGCCCTGAACAGTTTTCTCACCTCCGTCCATCACCTTGAAAATACCCGTTAGACCACGCGATTGGCATCTCTTTTCTGAAGCTAAAGACAGGCCAAGCTCCTTTAACCTGCCAGGATCAGTGAAATCCGGACCCAGTGCTCTCACCTCGGATCAAGTTCCGCTCTGTGCCACAAAACTAGGTAGGAATATGTGCTGTGGGGACAATGCAAAGAGGCTTCGAGGGGAGTTGGACAGGCTACTTGAGTGGGTAAGAACATGGCAGATGGAATGTAACGTGGATAGGTGTGAGGTTATCCACTTTGGTAGGAGGAATGGAGTTGCAGAGTATTTCCTAAATGACGTCACCCACCTCGCAAAGCCTACTTGGGGCTTGAGTGCGGGCATCCCAATCGTCCTAGCAATTGATGGCGCCTGAGCAGCAATAAATGGTGGGCTGAATTTTATGTTGCTCTGTTGGCAGGTTTGTAGGCGGTGGTGGGTGGGGTAGCGTTAAAATTTGTCAGAAGACCTTCCCACTGGGTTCCGGCCCACCCCGACCTCTCCGCAGTTTTACACTGGGACGGACGAGGCCCTCCTGCCCTTGCCCCCATGGAGGCCCTTAAGCAGCCAATTATTGACCACTAAAGGGCTGCTTTCCGCCAAGCTTCAGTTTTCAGGCTGGCAGGAGGAGGAGCTCAGCAGCAAGGCAGGGGTGAAACCTGAAAATTTACCCCGTTCAGGCCTTGAGCAGGGAGGGGTGAGCGCCTCCATCAGCAGCTCCTGTTTAACGCCATATGCACCCCCGCAAATGGTCTGACCCACCTCCCCCACCCGCCCCACCCCAGACGGCCTCTCGACTGACGCCCGAATCTCCCCACCCACCTCTCTGCGCACCCCCCTTCCTCCGCAGGTCCCACCGCCCCGCCCTGCCCCGAGACCACCGAAACTTTCCTGGACATAGGCCCTGGGGACTGCTTGCAGTGTGTGTGGGGTGTGTAGGGGTGGTGGGGAGGGTTTGTGGGGGGTGTTGAGGGGGGTGGGGCTGTGGGGGTTGGTATGGGGTGGGTTTGTGCGGGGGGCTAGGGACGCGAGTTGACGGGTGGCGGAGAGGGGTTGTGGGGCTGTGGGGGTTGTGGGGTGGGGAGGGATTGTGGGGAGGGGTTGTGGCGCGGTGGGGGGGTGTGGGGGGAGGTGAGGCTGTGGGGGGTGCGGGGCTGTGGGGAGTGCACGGTGGGAAGGGGTTGTGGGGCGGGGCTGTGGGGGGTTGTGGGGGTGTGAGGAGAGTTTGGGGAAGTGGGGTGTGGGCGGGGCTGTGGGGGGGTTTGTGGGGGGTTGTAGGGGTGTGAGGAGGGTTTGGGGCTGTGGGGGGTGGGGAGGGGTTGGGGGGTTGGGAAGGTTGGAGTGGTGGTGTTGGGTTGGGGGAATGGTGGGGGTGGGGGGAAGGGATTCGAATTGGGATAATGATCCAGTGGGGAGCAACAAGGACTGTGTTGGAGGAGTTAGTCACGAGGAACGATTAGACAAGCACTAAGGCCACGCCTGGAACAGGACCTCACAGAGGTGTGCACAAACCTTAGCTGGGCAGGGGGTGGGGTGGTGGGGGTTAGGCCCAGTGCTACACTTTCTGGACTGTTCAGGGGTAGCAGGATGGATCAGCAGAGGACACGCTGAGGGCAGACTCCAAGTAACGTTTCTTAATCGGGAGAGGTTACCCGGCAAAGGCTGCTGAGCTCAGTGCACCTGAGAGATATTGCGGCGATAAAGATGTCAGGTCGCTTTCCCAGAAGGTGGAGACCAAAAGGAGGGGCCGCGGAGGTCACTGTGGTTTGAAGCTGTTGTGTGAGTCTTTGACCTTGTTCACCGGGGTTGACAGTTTCACGGATTTCTCCTCCCACCAACTCCAACCATCCGCCCGCTCCCTTCCCCCTGCCCATTCACCATTTTGTCTTTCAGACCCAGTTTTCTCGTCCTCCGTGTGTAGCAGTGAACTGTGCGGGCATCACCATGGATGGCTTACTCCTGAAGATGCAGGAAGAAGCTTTTGACCAGGTTTTAAAGGTTAATTTGAAGGTGTGTATCATTGACGAGAGGATGGATGCTGAATGCGGGGGCGGGCGGGTGGGTGGGGGGGTTGGAGGAGGGATTTGACATCGTGGGGACAGATGTTCAGCTTCGCCCTCTGGCTGCACACCAGGCATCGCGGATTAACCTCTGGCGATAGAAACCGGCCGATTTCTGTCTCCTTATTTTCAGGTGGGCAGGTTGGATTTTAAGGAGTCAAGCAAGTCAGAGCAGAAATCTCAGCGTGTAATTTTGCTGTGAGGAGGTTAGTGATAGGCTTCACCGAATTGTTACAGCACAGAAGGAGGCCATTTGGCCCATCGTGTCTGCACTGGCTCTCCAAATGAGCAATTCACCTAGTGCTAATCCCCTCCCTTTGCCCCGTAACCCTGCACATTCTTCCTTTTCAGGATAACAGCTTAATTCTGCTCTTGAACACCTTGATTGAATCAGCCTCCACCACACTCTCAGGCAGCGCGTTCTAGACTGTAACCATCCGCTGCGTGAGAGAGCTTTTCCTCAAGTTGTCATCGCTTCTTTTGCCAATCACCTTCAATCTGTGTCCTCTGGTTCTCAATCCTTCCACCAATGGTAACAGTTTCCCCCTATTGACTCTGTCCTGACCCCTCATGACTTTGAACACCTCTATTTCAAGAGGGCATGGACAGGCTGGTGGATGAAATTTCTTGCAGAGAAATGTGAAGTGATGGATTTTGGTAGATTTCATGAGGAGAAGCCATTTCAAATTAAAGGGTACAGTTCTAAAGGGGGGGGGCGCAGGAGCAGAGGGACCTGGGGGTGTCTGTGTACGAACCATTGAAGGTGACAGGACAGGTTGAGAAAGTGGTTAATAAAGATTTTATAAATAGACGTATAGAGTACAAAAGCAAGGAAGATCTGATGAATCTTTATAAAACACTGGGTTCAGCCTTAATTGGAATATTGTGTCCAGTTCTGGGCACCACACTTGAGGAAAGGTGTGAAGACCTCTGCAACCACGACACCATCATCCTCCCCGATCATGGCTTTCAAAGGGGACTTGGATATTTATGTGATGAAAAAACATCTGCAGGGGTATGAGGAAAAGGTGGGCGAGTGGGACTAGGTGAGCTGCTCTTGCAGAGGGCCAGCACGGGCACGACGGGCTGAAGGACCTCCTGTTGCACTGTAACCATCCTGTGATGCCATGAAATAGCTCAGTACGTTATATGAACACCCTTCATCTCCAGTTGGAACAAATGAGTGAATTTTGCATTCGTATAGCAGTTTTCCCATCCTCAGGACGCCCCAGAGCGCTCTACAACCAGTCAGTTATTTCTGAAGTGAAGCCACTATTGTAATGTGGGGAACACAGCAGACAACCTGTGCACAGCAAGATCCCACAAACAGCGATGAAATAACCATTGATAATCTGTGTTTGTTTTAAGTGGTATTGGTTGAGGGACAAATATTGGCCCAGGATGCAGGAGTGGATGGGGTGGAGTGGTGGCGGAGGGGGATGGGTGTGGGTGGGCTGGGGATGGGGGGAAGTTTTTTCCCATCTCTACCTGCCAGTGACATGTTAAAACAGAGCAGGAAAGCCTCCTGCAATCGCTTGAAATCACTCTCAGTTCCACTGGGTCATTGCTGCTGTGTCTTCGAACATACGAAATAGGAGCAGGAGTAGACCATTCGGCTGCTCAAGCCTGTTCCACCATTCACTAAGATCAGGGCTGATCTGTTTGTGTTTCGAATTCCACATTCCCATCTAACCCTGAAAACCTTTAATTCTCTTGCCTAACAAGAATCTATCTATCTCTGCCTTAAAAATATTCAATGACCTCCCACCTCCACCTCCTGAGGCAGAGAGTTCCAAAGTCGCACAACCCTCTGAGAGAAAAAAAATTTCCTCATCTCTGCCTTAAAGGGGCGACCCCTAATTTTAAAACAGTGCCCCCTAGTTCTGAACTCACCCACAAGAGGAAACATCCTTCCCACGTCCACTTTGACGAGACTGTTCAGGACCTTGTACACTTCAATCAAATCACCCCTCACTCTTCTAAACTCCAGTGGAAACAAGCCCAGTCTCTCCAATCTATCCTCATAAAACAACCCACTCATTCCAGGTATCAATCTAGTAAACCTCCTCTGAACTGCCTCCAACGCATTTACATCCTTCCTTAAATAAGGAGACCAAAACTGCACACAGTATTTGAGATGCGATCTCACTAATGCCCTGTATAACTGAAACATAACATCCTTACTTTTATGTTCAATTCCTCTCTTAATAAAGGATAGCATTCCATTAGCCTTCTTAATTACACGCTGTACCTGCATACTAACTTTTTGTGACTCATGCACTCGAACACCTAGATCTCTCTGCACCTCAGAATTCTGCAGCCGTTCTCCGTTTAAGTAATACTCTGCTTTTTTATTCTTCCACGATCGTATTGAATGGCAAAGCAGGCTCGAGAGGCTGTGAGGCCGATTCCTGCTCCTATTTCTTTACATTTATATGTCCCTCTTTTAATCCTGTTCCTTTCCTTTCTGTACCTGCTCTTGCTGGCCCTTGACTCTGGAATTGTATCTCTGCAGGGTACGTTCCTGGTGACTCAGGCGGTTGCCAAGGCGATAGTTGCCAGTGGTGCCAAGAAGGGCTCCATCATCAACGTGGGGAGCATTGTGGGTAAGGTAAGGACAGACTGCATGATGGCAAAGCACTGGGGCTGGCATCTTTATTCTCTCTTCAGCTGTTTAGTTTGCTTCTTTGACAGCATCTTCCGAATTTGGACCTCTGCAACCTAGAAGGACGGGGGAGGTAGCAAGTGCATGGGAACACTTCTATATCCAAGTTCCCTTCCAAGCCACACACTATCCTGACTTACCTACATGTTAACTCAATCCCAAGCCAGTTGGTGAAGTATGAAACTAGACACTAATTCTTTTATTGATAATAGGTTTATTTACAGACTGCAGCATTACATATGTCTGTTTCTGACCTATTACCCAGCAGTCTCTCTTTATAAGTACTTTAGGCACTTAAATCGAAACAATGCCCTTCACCTCTGTATCTTAATAATACAATTAACATAGCATTAGCACAATATCACCGTTCCTTCACTGTCATTGGGCCAAAATCCTGGAACGCCTTCCCTTAAAGCACTGTGGGTGTACCTACACCACATAGATTGCAGCGACTCAAGATGGCAGCTCACCACCATCTTCTCAGCTGCATTTAGGGATGAGCAGCAAATGCTGGCCTTGCCAGCGATGCTCACATCCCTTGAGTGAATAACTAAATGGGTGGGATGCTTCTGTTGTGTGTTTATATTCTTTCTCCCCAGCGGGCACTTTCTACCCTATCTCCCCTGGAAGTTCCTTGCGGGGGGTTTTGTTCTGGGTGATGTTCTCCCTCCAGTATGTTGTCCTTTGTATGCGAACGTGGACCATGAGTGTTGGCAGGCACATTTTGATGATTAGGAGCCTGGAATACAAAAGGGGTGGAGGCTACATTCCAGTTTATAGATAGCTCTGGTTAGACCCCGCCTGGAGTCACTGTGTTCAGTTCTGGGCGCTGCACCTCAGGAAGAATAGATTGGCTTTGGAGGGCGTGCAGTGCACACTGGGCAGAGTAATACCAGGACTTAGAGTTTTAAATTATGAAGATAGATTGATTAGACTAGGCTTGTATTCCTTGGAGATGTTTATGATGAGTAAAGGGATTGTTAGGGAAGAAAGAGAGAAACTCTCTCCTCCAGTAAGAAGTTTCAGGACACGGAGGTGTAAGAGCTAGGCCATTCGGGGGTGATGTCAGGAAGCACTTCTTCACACAAAAGGGTCAGGGAAATCTGGAACTCCACCCCCCCCCGCCCCCCCAGCAAAAAGCTGTTGAGACTTGGAGGTGTGGTTGGAGCTTTCAAGAGTGAGACCGATCGAGTTTAGTTCAGTAAAGGGAGATCTGGAACCAAGGTGGGTTAATGGAGTTGAGATACAGATTGGGTCATAGAAACTAGGAGCAGGAGTAGGCCATTCAGCCCTTCAAGCCTGCTCTGCCATTCATTATGATCATGGCTGATCATCCAACTCAATAGCCTGCTCCCGCTTTCTCCCCATACCCTTTGATCCCTTTCGCCCCAAGAGCTATATCTAACTCCTTCTTGAAAACATACAATGTTTTGGCCTCAACTACTTTCTGTGGTAGCAAATTTCACAGGCTCACCACTCTCTGGGTGAAGAAATTTCTCCTCATCTCAGTCCTAAATGGTCTACCCCGTATCTGCAGACTGTGACCCCTGGTTCTGGATTCCCCCACCATTGGGAATATCCTTCCTGCACCTACCCTGTCTAGTCCTGTTAGAATTTTATAGGTTTCTATGAGATCCCCCCCCCCATTCTTCTGAACTCCAGCAAATATAATCCTAACCAACTCAATCTCTCTTCATATGTCAGTCCCGCCATCCCAGGAATCAGTCGGGTAAACCTTCGTTGCACTCCCTCTATAGCAAGAACATCCTTCCTCAAATAAGGAGACCAAAACTGCATGATCTAGTTGGATGATGGAACAGGCTTGAAGAGCTGAATGGCATCCTTAGTACTCCATTGATTTTATTTTTGTGCTTATAAAAGCGAGGTGATGGGGTGCCGGGAAATGGAACGTTTTCCATTTGGAAAAGAGATGTAGAAGATAAAACTCTCCCGACAGTGCCCCAAAAATGAGCCTGGAACCCCAGTCTAAGAAGAGTCTCCCTCTAGCAGAGGAACATACCAGTTAGGAGTAGGAGTAGGCCACTTAGCCTCTTGACCCGAGCACAAATGTGATTTTTTCCCCCAAGCACCTGAGTGAGATGGTAGCCAGAAGGATTACGTGAGAATATGTGGATGGTGTCACACTGGAACAAGTCAATAGCTTTGTCTTCTTAAGAAAAATGATAACAGAAGGTGGTAGATGTGATGCGGAAACTAGAACAAGGATAGAGGTGGCCAGAAGTAATTTCATGAAGATGGAGGATATGCTTGTAGCATTATGGTGTTCAGGGCTGAAAGAGTTATGCAAATATAAGTGTAAAATATATTTAGACAAAGATTTGAGGGGAGGTGTAGTATCAGGGTGTTCAGGGCTGAAAGGATTATGTAAATATAAATGTAGAATATATTTGGACAAAGACTTAGGGGAGATGTAGTATTAGAAAAAACAGGAAAAAAGAGAGATGTATTAGTACAAAAAACAGAACAAATCCAACGTGGCCAATTACCGCTCCACCAGTCAACTCTCGATCACCAGTAAAGTAATGGAAGGGGTCATCAACAGTGCTATCAAGTGGCTCTTGCTTAGCAATAACCTGCTCACTGATGCCGAGTTTGGGTTCCACCAGGGCCACTCAGTTCCTGATCTCATTACAGCTTTGGTTCAAACATGGACAGAAGAGCTGAACTCCCGAGGTGAGGTGAGAGTGACTGCCCTTGACATCAAGGCAGCATTTGATCGAGTGTGGCATCAAGGAGCCCTAGCAAAATTGGAGTCAATGGGAATCAGGGGGAAAACTCTCCACTGGTTGGAATCATACCTAGCACAAAGGAAGATGGTTGTGGTTGTGATTGTTGGAGGTCAGTCATCTCAGCTCCAGGACCTCACTGCAGGGTAGTGTCTGAGGCCCAACCTTCTTCAGCTGCTTCATCAATGACCTTCCTTCCATCATAAGGTCAGAAGCAGGGATGTTCGCTGATGATTGCACAATGTTCAGCACTATCCGCGACTCCTCAGATACTGAAGCAGTCCATGTCCAAATGCAGCAAGACCTGGACAATATCCAGGCTTGACTGACAAGTGGCAAGTAACATTTACGCCACACAAGTGTCAGGCAATGACCATCTCCAACAAGAGAGAATCTAACCAGGCCCCCTTGATGTTTAATGGCATTACCATCACTGAATCCCCCACTATCAACATCCTGGGAGTTACCATTAACCAGAAACTGAAGTGAACTAGCCATATAAATACTGTGGCGACAAGAGCAGGTCAGAGGCTAGGAATCGTGCAATGAGTAACTCACCTCCTGACTCCACAAAGCCTGGCCACCATCTACAACGCACAAGTCAAGAGTGTGATGGAATACTCCCCATTTGCATGGATGAGTGCAGCTCCCACAATACTGAAGAAGCTTGACACTGTCCAGGGCAAAGCAGCCCACTTGATTGGCACCACATCCACAAACATTCACTCCCTCCACCATCGATGCACAGTAGCAGCAGTGTGTACCATCTACAAGATGCACTGCTGCCTTCTGCACTGCAGGAATTCACCAAGGCTCCTTCCAAACCCACAACTGCTACCAGCTAGAAGGGCAAGGGCAGCAGACACATGGGAACACCACCACCTGGAAGTTCACCTCCAAGTCACTCACCATCCTGACTTGGAAATATATCCATGTTCCTTCACTGTCGCTGGGTCAAAATCCTGGAACTCCCTCCCTAACAGCACGGTGGATGTACCTACACCACATGGACTGCAGCGGTTCAAGAAGGCGGCTCACTACCATTTTCTCAAGGGCAACTAGGGATGGTCAATAAATGCTGGGCCAGCCAGCGAAGCCCAAATCCCGTGAATGAATTAAAAAGGAATTTTTTCAAAAATAGGGCATCCAGGACTGAAAGGGTTATGCAAATATAAATGTTTAATATATTTAGACAAAGACTTGGGGGAGATGTAGTATCAGGGCGTTCAGGGCTAAAAGGGTTAATGTGTGGAACTGGAGAAACGGTACCGCCCACGTGATGATGTAAGACACACATGACTAGGAGCCGAGAAGATGAAAGCTCATGGCTTAGACTGAATAACACCTGTCGTCTTGCATATCTGCAAAGAGTTACATTCCTCCAGTAAACCAGTTGCCGTTCAGACATATCTATGTTACTGCATTCGTTCCTTAGCCAGCAACATACAACAGCGTTAACATCAAGAAAATTCAAGTATGTAACAAGGAAAAAGGACTCATAAGATGCTACATTCCATCCATTGTCCTGTATGCCTCAGAAACCTGGATGATAAATAAATAAAAGATCTGTGGAAGAAAATAGAGGCCTTTGAAATGTGGATGCTGAAGACATAGGCTTAAAATTCCAAACACAGACCATAAGATAAATGGAGAGGCTCTTGAAATTGCATAAATAGGCCCTTCCCACCCACTCCATCCTGGCCCCTCACAATTTTGTACATCTCAACCGATGAAGAGGCTCTTGAAATTGCCAGAACAAAAATAACTCTGAAAAAGTGGCATCCAGGAAAGAAAATTCCCGTATTTCAGCCGTTTCTGCGGAGCTGCAAAGCGACAGAGATCCCTCCTAGAGGGCAAAGGGGAGGGCAGCAGAAAGAGGGGGGTTGACCTAGGCGTAGCTGGGTGACGGACGTCACAGAGCAGTCACAGGCGAGCTACAGTGGATGTGTGAGGACGGTGCGAGATGGACGAGGGTGACAGACCTTGACTGCCGATCTCCTGGCAGGAGCAGCTACAAGCAGCAGCAGCAGCAGCAGCAGCAAAATGAGATTGCCAACGTTCTGATACATTGAGATGGGTTTGTGCTGTTGGCCTTGGACCCACGAGATACTGGCTTGAGGGCTTCTTTCATTGTAGATTACCAATGACCAAGCAGAAGGCCATTTAGGCAGCACCTTCCAAACCCACGATTACTACCATCTAGAATTAAAAGGGCAGCAGATAGATGGGAAGTTCCCCTCCCAGTCACTCACCATCCCGACTTGGAAATATATCGGATGTCCCTTCACTGTCACTGAGTCAAAATCCTGGAACTCCCTCCCTAACAGCACTGAGGGTGTATCTATACCACAGGGACTGCAGTGGTTCAAGTAGGCAGCTCACCACCACCTTCCCAAGGGCAATTAGGAATGGGCAATAAATTCTGGCCTAGCCAGCGACGCCCACATCCCGTGAAAGAATAATAAAAAAAGAAACAGCAGATTAGGTGAGGCTTTAACTGGCTCCTGAAATGTCAGTTTGACACATTACTTGATCAGTCAAAGGTCCACACAATCCTCATTAAATTCTAGATTAGTAAACAGCTAACTAGACTAGACCAGTGCTTCCCAAACTTTTTTCCCCCCATTGTGACCCCGTTTTATGGCTTCAGACCTTTGTGTGGCCCCAGAGTGAAAATTTGGGGGTGTGTGAGATTGGTCGAGGGGGCATGGGGCAGGTTGGGGGTGGGGGGGGGGGTTGTAGGGTTGCCAACTGAGATTAAATGTATTCCTGGAGATTTCATCACACGACTTGCCCCCGCTCCAGCTACTAATCGGCCAACACATCCATTCTCTTGACGCACTGCCTGCCGACGCCAATTGGAAAGCAAAAAGGCTCAAGACCCAATTGGATGGTGCCTGACTGTCAGACTGAACAGCCTTTGTTTTTCTCCCCATTTTCAACGTTTTTACATCTGGTGAAGGGAAAGGTTCAAAGAAAGTGACAAAAAAAATGTGTTTTTATTGTCCTGATGATTTTTCTCCAGGGTCACACACGGCAGTGTACTGGAGATTGATCTTCAACTCCTGGAGACTCCAGGGCCGATCCTGGAGGGTTGGTAACCCTGGCAGGGGGGCGTGGGGGAGGGCTTTATTTCTAGACTGGGGTAGTGGGGAAACCGGAGTTGATGAAAAGGCAGGGATTCCCCAAACAAAAACTAACACCTACCTATTCACAGGCTTTGTTTTTGAAGCAGCAGCAGCAGTAATTGGGCCTCGGAGAGCAGTCGATTGGGCCCCAAGGCGCCAACACAAAAAAGACGCGAGGATTTAAAGGGCTCTCGTAGCTGTATGAAATCAGCCCGAGCTTAACGACGGCCATTGCTGCCTCGGAGCTCGCCACCCCAAAACCCCGTCTCCCCACCCCACTGGGGCTCGCGACCCACCATTGGGGAAGCCCTGGACTGGAGTCAAACAGGCCTAGACTAGTACAAGCAGCATTAAGCAGCTGACTGAATGATAAGACGTTTATGCATTTATATAGCACCCTCCTGGCTATTGGCGCTGTTTCCTGCTATCGCCCCGAACTGGAAAATACGTTGTCAACTTTGCTCCCAATTTCCACCCCTCTCTCACCTTCATCTGCTCATCCCTGACTCTTCCCTTCCTCAACTTCTCTGTCTCCGTTTCTGGACCAGGCTGTCACTTAATATTTGTTATCGGGCTCCTAGTGAGTCTGACTCTCCCGCAGCTACTTTCCTCACACGCTGCTTCCTGTAAAGACTCCATTCCATTTTCCTAGTCCTTCCGTCTCCATGGCATCTGTTCTGATGATAAAACCTCCCACGCCAGCACTTCTGAGACATCCTCTTTTATCGTCACGGGAGGGTACCCTAACCACCACCCCCCACACAGCAGCCCCCCCACCCTCCACTGTGGTCGGCAGGGCCCTCAACCATGTCTGACCCGTTTCCCACACTTCTGCTCTCACTGATGCCCCTCCCGCCCGGAATTGTGACAGGGTTCCCCTTGTCCTTACCACCTCCTGATCCCTGTCAACCTCCGCATTCAACGGATCACCCTCCGCCATTCCTGCCGGCTCCAACATGATACCCTCGCTAAACACACCTTCCCCTCTCCTGTCAGCCTTCTGAAGGGACCGTTCCCTCTGCGACACCCTGGTCCACTCCTCAGTCACCCCTCCCCCAGCGCCCATCCTTTTCCCACGGCGCCTACCCATGCAACCGCAGGAGTTGCAACACCTGCCCCTTTTACCTCCTCTCTCCTCACTGTCCAAGGGCCCCAAACACTCCTTCCAGGTGAAGCAGCACTTCAGTTGCACTTGGTTCAATCTAGCCTACTGTATTCACTGCTCACAACGTGGTCTCTCCTAAACTGGGGAGACTAAATGCAGACTGGGTGACTGCTTTGTGGAACACCTCCGTTCAGTCCACAAGCCTGACCCTGAGCTCCCAGTGGCCCGCCATTTTAATTCCCCACCCAGCCCTCGCACTGACCTCTCTGTCCTCGGTCTGCTGCACCGTTCCTGTGAAGCTCAATGTAAGCTTGAGGTGCAGCGCCTCATCTTCCAGTCGGACAGTTTACAGCCGCGAGCTCAACATTTGAGTTCAGCGATTTCAGAGAGTGGACCCTGTTTTCCCGCGCACCCCCATTTTGTGTCTGGTTTTTTTTGGCATGTGCAGGTCTTAATCTTCTTCCTGATATTTTAATTTTTGGAACCAGCAGCTCATTATTCTGCTATTCACACCCACTCTGGACAAACCTTTAGTTTCTTTACCAGAACAGTTGCCACTACCTTTGCCTAATGTACCATGAAATCTTATCTCATATAAATCTCTCCTTCCGTCTACCCTATGACAGACCTCCTCTTTTGTTCTTCCTCCACCCACTCCCCAGTTTCACTTGTTCTAAACAATTCTACCCTTCCTCAGTTCTGATGAAAGGTCTTCGACCTGAAATGTTAACTCTGTCTCCTTTGCCACCGATGCTGCCAGACCGTTGAATATTTCCAGCGTTTTCTGGTTTGATTTCCAGCATATACGAGAGATGGGCCGAATGACCTGTGTCTCTGGAGTACACTACAATGTAATTTATCTCAGTGGTCTCAGTTCACTGAAGCTCCAGTGGTGAAAAAGTAGCACCTGACCCAATAAACATCCCAGCCGTGTACGCAGACATCTCACTGTCTGCTTGGAGAGTCAAGTCAGTTCACGGGCAACAAATGTGCCCCCAGCCAGTGAGCTGTGGGTTTAATAAGGGGGGGGGTGCCAGAGGTGGGTGGGTGCACGGAGGGTGGGGGATAGAGGGCTTCACCCAGCCCCTGCTGGGGTTGAGTCTGACAGAGGTCCTGCTGTGGGGATGAAAGGTGGATAGATGGTCAGACTACTTCTGGGGTGGCGGGCAGGGGTGGGGGCCAGACTGCTCTGTGTCTGTGTGAGGAGATTTACTCTGCCTTTGCGGGGGACTGCTCTGTGTCTGTGTGAGGAGATTTACTCTGCCTTTGGGATATTGTTTAAGGTGGGAAATGTGGGACAGACAAATTACACAGCGTCCAAAGCTGGAGTGGTGGCCCTGACGAAGACCAGTGCAAAAGAACTGGCCAGGTACTTAATATTGTGTCTTACAGAGTGTGTGCCTGTGTGTGTATGTGTGTCACTGACAGGGATTTATATTGTGAGAGATTGTGTGTTACAGTGTGTGTGCATGTATGTGTGTTAATGATTGGGTATTATACTGTGTGATATTGTGTGTTACAGTGTATGTGTGTTACTGACTGGGTATTATACTGTGAGATATTGTGTGTTACAGTGTGTGTGTGTGTGTGTGCGTGTATGTGTGTTACTGACTGGGTATTATACTGTGAGATATTGTGTGTTACAGTGTGTGTGTGTGTGTGCGTGTATGTGTGTTACTGACTGGGTATTATACTGTGTGATATTGTGTGTTACAGTGTGTGTGTGCGTGTATGTGTGTTACTGACTGGGTATTATACTGTGTGATATTGTGTGTTACAGAGTGTGTGCGTGTGCATGTATGTGTGTTACTGACTGCGATTTATACTGTGAGAGATTATGTGTTACAGTGTGTGTGTGTGTGTGCATGTATGTGTGTTACTGATTGGGTATTATACTGTGAGATATTGTGTGTTACAGTGTGTGTGCGTGTATGTGTGTTACTGACTGGGTATTATACTGTGAGATATTGTGTGTTACAGTGTGTGTACGTGTATGTGTGTTACTGTTTGGGTATTATACTGTGAGATATTGTGTGTTACAATGTGTGTGCGTGTATGTGTGTTACTGACTGGTTATTATACTGTGTGATATTGTGTGTTACAGTGTGTGTGAGCGTGTGCGTGTATGTGTGTTACTAACTGGGTATTATACTGTGTGATATTGTGTGTTACAGTGTGTGTGTGTTACTGACTGGGTAATATACTGTGTGATATTGTGTGTTACAGTGTGTGTGTGCGCGTGTGCGTGTATATGTGTTACTGACTGGGTATTATACTGTGAGAAATTGTGTGTTACAGTGTGTGTGTGCGTGTATGTGTGTTACTGACTGGATATTATACTGTGAGATATTGTGTGTTACAATGTGTGTGCGCGCGTGTGCGTGTATGTGTGTTACTGACTGGGTATTATACCGTGAGATATTGTGTGTTACAGAGTGTGTGTGTGTGCGCGTGTATGTGTTACTGACTGGGTATTATACTGTGTGATATTGTGTGTTACAGTGTGTGTGCATGTATGTGTGTTACTGACTGGGTATTAAACTGTGTGCTATTGTGTGTTACAGTGTGTGTGTGTGTATATGTGTGTTACCGACTGGGTATTATACTGTGATATTGTGTGTTACAGTGTGTGCGTGTATGTGTGTTACTGACTGGGTATTATACTGTGTGAGATTGTGTGTTACAGTTTGTGTGCATGTATGTGTGTTACTGACTGGGTATTATACTGTGTGAGATTGTGTGTTACAGTTTGTGTGCATGTATGTGTGTTACTGATTGGGTATTATACTGTGAGATATTGTGTGTTACAGTGTGTGCGCGTGTGCGTGTATGTGTGTTACTGACTGGGTATTATACTGTGATATATTGTGTGTTACTGTGTGCGTGTGTGTGTGTGTGCGTGTATGTGTGTTACTGACTGGGATTTATACTGTGAGAGATTGTGTGTTACAGTGTGCGTGCATGTATGTGTGTTACTGATTGGGTATTATACTGTGAGATATTGTGTGTTACAGTGCATGTGCGTGTATGTGTGTTACTCACTGGGATTTATACTGTGTGATATAGTGTGTTACAGTGCGTGAGTGTGTGCGTGTATGTGTGTTACTACCTGGGTATTATGCTGTGTGATATTGTGTGTTACAGTGTGTGTGCGTGTATGTGTGTTACTGACTGGGTACTATACTGTGTGATATTGTGTGTTACAATGGGTGTGAGTGTATGTGTGTTGCTGACTGGGTATTATACTGTGAGATATTGTGTGTTACAGTGTGTGTGCGCGTGTGCGTGTATGTGTGTTACTGACTGGGTATTATACTGTGTGATATTGTGTGTTACAGTGTGTGTGTTACTGACTGGGTAATATACAGTGTGATATTGTGTGTTACAGTGTGTGTGAGCATGTGCGTGTACGTGTGTTACTGACTGGGTATTATACTGTGTGTTACAATGTGTGTGCGTGTGTGTGTGTTACTGACTGGGTATTATACTGTGTGATATTGTGTGTTACAGTGTGTGTGCGCGTGTGCGTGTATGTGTGTTACTGTCTGGGTATTATACTGTGTGATATTGTGTGTTACAGTGTGTGTGTGTTACTGACTGGGTAATATACAGTGTGATATTGTGTGTTACAGTGTGTGTGAGCATGTGCGTGTATGTGTGTTGCTGACTGGGTATTATACTGTGTGATATTGTGTGTTACAGTGTGTGTGTGTGTGTGTGTGTGTGTTACTAACTGGGTAATATACTGTGTGATATTGTGTGTTACAGTGTGTGTGTGTTACTGACTGGGTAATATACTGTGTGATATTGTGTGTTACAGTGTGTGTGTGCGCGTGTGCGTGTATATGTCTTACTGACTGGGTATTATACTGTGAGATATTGTGTGTTACAGTGTGTGTGTGCGTGTATGTGTGTTACTGACTGGGTATTATACTGTGAGATATTGTGTGTTACATTGTGTGTGTGTGTGTGTGTGTGTGCATGGATGTGTGTTTCTGACTGGGTATTATACTGTGTGATATTGTGTGTTACAGTGTGTGTGCATGTATGTGTGTTACTGACTGGGTATTAAACTGCGTGATGTGTGTTACAGTGTGTGTGTGTGTATGTGTAAATGTGTGTTACTGACTGGGTATTATACTGTGTGATATTGTGTGTTACAGTGTGTGTGCGTGTATGTGTGTTACTGACTGGGTATTATACTGTGTGATATTGTGTGTTACAGTGTGTGTGCGTGTATGTGTGTTACTGACTGGGTATTATACTGTGTGATATTGTGTGTTACAGTGTGTGTGCATGTATGTGTGTTACTGACTGGGTATTATACTGTGAGATATTGTGTATTACAGTGTGTGTGTGCATGTATGTGCGTTACTGACTGGGTATTATACTGTGTGATGTGTGTTACTGTGTGATGTGTGTTACTGACTGGGATTTATACTGTGTGTTTGTGTTACTGACTGGGTATTATACTGTGTGATATTGTGTGTTACAGTGTGTGTGCGTGTATGTGTGTTACTGACTAGGTATTATACTGTGTGATATTGTGTGTTACAGTTTGTGTGTGTTACTGACTGGGTATTATACTGTGTGATATTGTGTGTTACAGTGTGTGAGTGTGTGCGTGTATGTGTGTTACTGACTGGGTATTATACTGTGTGATATTGTGTGTTACAGTTTGTGTGTGTTACTGACTGGGTATTATACTGTGTGATATTGTGTGTTACAGTGTGTGTGCCATGTGTGTTCCTGACTGGGTATTAGACTGTGTGATATTGTGTGTTACAGTATGTGTGTGTATTACTGACTAGGCATTATACTGTGTGATATTGTGTGTTGCAGTGTGCGTGCGTGTATGTGTGCTACTGACTGGGTATTATACTGTGTGATATTGTGTGTTACAATGTGTGTGCGTGTATGTGTGTTACTGACTGGGTATTATACTGTGTGATATTGTGTGTTACAGTGTGTGCGCGTCATGTGTGTTACTGACTGGGTATTAGACTGTGTGATATTGTGTGTTATAGTGTGTATGCGTGTGTTACTGGGTATTATACTGTGTGATATTGTGTGTTATAGTGTGTATGCGTGTGTTACTGGGTATTATACTGTGTGATATTGTGTGTTATAGTGTGTGCGTGTGTGTGTTACTGACTGGGTATTATACTGTCCGATATTGTGTGTTTTTAAAAATTCTTTCACGGGGTGTGGACTTCCGAAGTGATGGTGTAGTGGTATTGTCACTGGACTGGTAATCCAGAGACCCAGGGGAATGCTCCGGGGACTCAGGTTCAAATCCCGCCACGGCAGATGGTGAAATTTGAATCCAATAAATATCTGGAATTAAAAGTCTGATGATGACCATGGAACCATTGTCGATTGTTGTAAAAACCCATCTGGTTCACTAATGTCCTTTAGGGAAGGAAATCTGTCGTCCTTACTCAGTCTGGCCTACACGTGACTCCAGACCCACAGCAATGTGGTTGACTTTTAAATGCCCTCCGAAATGGCCGAGCAAGACACCCAGTGTAACAAACCGCTACAAAGTCACAAAAAAGGAATGAAACCGGATGGACCACCCGGCATCGACCTAGACACCGGAAACGACAACGGCAATCTCAGCCCTGTCGACCCTGCAAAGTCCTCCTCACTAACATGTGGGGGCTCATGCCAAAAGCGGGAGATCTGTCTCACAGACTAGTCAAGCAACAGCCTGACATAGTCATCCTCACGGAATCATACCTTACAGATAATGTCCCAGACACCACCATCACCATCCCTGGGTATGTCCTGTCCCACCGGCAGGACAGACCCAGCAGAGATGGCGGCACAGTGGTATACAGTCAGGAGGGAGTTGCCCTGGGAGTCCTCAACACCGACTCTGCACCCCATGAATTCTCATGTCATCAGGTCAAACATGGGCAAGGGAACCTCCTCCCTCAGCTGATGAATCAGTGCTCCTCCATGTTGAACATCACTTGGAGGAAACACTGAGGGTGGCAAGGCGCCGAATGTACTCTGGGTGGGGGACTTCTGTGGCAGGTGGTGAGGGAACCAACAAGAGGGAAAAACATACTTGACCTCAACTTGCACCAACCTGCCTGCCGCAGAAGCCTCTGTCCATGACAGTATCAGTAGGAGTGACCACTGCACAGTCCTTGTGGAGACGAAGTCCCCCCTTCACGTGGAGGATACCCTCCATCATGTTGTGTGGCACTCCCACCACGCTAAATGGGATAGATTTCAAACAGATCTGGTAACTCAAAACTGGGCAACCATGAGGCGCTGTGGGCCATCAGCAGCAGCAGAATTGTACTCTAACACAATCTGTAACCTCATGGCCTGGCATATCCCCCACTTTACCATTACCATCAAGCCAGGGGATCAACCCTGGTTCAATGAAGAGTGCAGGAGGGCATGCCAGGAGCAGCACCAGGTGTACTTAAAAATGAGGTATCAACCTGGTGAACCTATAACACAGGACTACTTGCGTGCCAAACAGCATAAGCAGCAAGTGATAGACAGAGCTAAGCGACCCCACAACCAAAGGATCAGATCTAAGCCCTGCAGTCCTGCCACATCCAGTCGTGAATGGTGGTGGACAATTAAAGAACTCACTGGGGGAGCAGGCTCCACAAATATCCCCTTCCTCAATGATGGAGGAGCCCTGCACATCAGTGCAAAAGATAAGGCTGAAGCATTTGCTACAATCTTCAGTCAAAAGTGCCTAGTGGGGGATGATCCATCTCGGCCTCCTCCAGAGGCCCCCAATATCACAGACGCCAGTCTTCAGCCAATTCAGTTCACTCTGTGATATCAAGAAACAGCTGAAGGCAGTAGATACTGCAAAGGCTATAGGCCCTGACAATATTCCAGCAACAGTATTGAAGACTTGTGTCCCAGAACCTGCTATGCCCCTAGCCAAGCTGTTCCTACAACTACAACACTGGCATCTACCCAGCTATGTGGAAAATTGTCCATGTATGTCCTGTACACAAAAAGCAGGACAAATCCAACCCAGCCAATTACCCCCCATCAGTCTACTCTCGATCATCAGTAAAGTAATGGAAGGGGTCATCAACAGTGCTATCAAGTGGCACTTGCTTAGCAATGACCTGCTCACTAATGCCCAGTTTGGCTTCTGCGAGAGTCACTCAGCTCCTGACCTCATTACAGCTTTGGTTCAAAATGAACAAAAGAGCTGAACACCCGATGTTAGGTGAGAGTGACTGCCCTTGACATCAAGGCCGCATTTGACCGAGTGTGGCATTAAGGAGTCCTAGCAAAACTGGAGTCAATGGGAATCGGGGGAAACTATCCACTGGTTGGAGTCATGCCTAGCACAAAGGAAGATGGTTGTGCTTGTTGGAGGTCAGTCATCTCAGCTCCAGGACACCACTGCAGGAGTTCCTCAGGGTAGTGTCCTCGGCCCAACCATCTTTAGCTGCTTCATCAATGACCTTCCTTCCATCATAAAGTCAGAAGTGGGGATGTTCGCTGATGATTGCACAATGTTCAGCACCATCCGCGACTCCTCAGGTACTGAAGCAGTCCATGTCCAAATGCAGCAAGACCTGGACAATATCCAGGCTTGGGCTGACAAGTGACTGTCTCCAACGAGAGAGAACCTAACCATCGCCTCTTGATATTGAATGGCATTACCATCACTGAAACCCCGACTATCAACATCCAGGGGTTAACATTGACCAGAAACTGAACTGGACTAGCCATATAAATACTGTGGGTACACGAGCCAGTCAGAAGCTATGAATCCTGCGACAAGTAACTCAATTCCTATTGTGTGTGTGTGTGTGTGTTGGTGACTGGGTATTATACTGTTTGATATTGTGTGTTACAGTGTGTGTGTGTGTGTGTTGGTGACTGGGTATTATACTGTGTGATACTGTGTGTTGCAGTGTGTGTGTGTTTGTGCATGGGTATTATACTGTGTGATATTGTGTGTTGCAGTGTATGTGTGTTACTGACTGGGTATTAAACTGTATGATACTGCGTGTGTGTGTATTTGTGTGTTAGTGACTGGGTATTATACTGTGTGATATTGTGTATTGTACTGTGTGTGTGTTACTAACTGGGTATTATACTGTGTGATATTGTGTGTTGCTATGTGTGGTGTATTACTAACTGGGTATTATACTGTGTGATATTGTGTGTTACAATGTATGCATGTGTGTTCCTGACTGGGTATTATACTGTTTGATATTGTGTGTTACTGTGTGTGTGTGTTACTGACTGAGTATTATGCTGTGTGATATTGTGTGTTACAGTGTGTGCATGTGTGTTACTGAATGGGTATTATACTGTGTGATATTGTGTGTTACAGTGTGTGCATGTGTGTTACTGAATGGGTATTATACTGTGTGATATTGTGTGTGTGTGTTTTACTGACAGGGTAATATACTGTGTGATATTGTGTGTTACAGTGTGTGCATGTGTGCTACTGACTGGGTATTATACTATTTGATATTGTGTGTTACTGTGTATGTGTGCATGTGTATTACTGACTGGGTATTATACTGTGTGATATTGTGTGTGTGTGTTTTACTGACTGAGTATTATACTGTGTGATATTGTGTTACAGTGTGTGCATGTGTGTTACTGACTGGGTATTATACTGTGAGATATTGTGTGTTACAGGGTGGGTGAGTGTGTGTGTTTTACTGACAGGGTAATATACTGTGTGATATTGTGTGTTACAGTGTGTGCATGTGTGCTACTGACTGGGTATTATACTATTTGATATTGTGTGTTACTGTGTATGTGTGCATGTATATTACTGACTGGGTATTATACTGTGTGATATTGTGTGTGTGTGTTTTACTGACTGAGTATTATACTGTGTGATATTGTGTTACAGTGTGTGCATGTGTGTTACTGACTGGGTATTATACTGTGAGATATTGTGTGTTACAGGGTGGGTGAGTGTGTGTGTGTTACTGACTGGGTATTATACTGTGTGATATTGTGTGTTACAGTGTGTGCTTGTGTGTTACTGACTGGGTATTATACTGTGTGATATTGTGTGTTAGAGTGTGTGCATGTGTGTTACTGACTGGGTATTATACTGTGAGATATTATGTTACAGTGTGTGCATGTGTGTTACTGATTGGGTATTATACTGTGTGATATTTGTGTGTGTGTGTGTGTGTTTTACTGACTGGGTAATATACTGTGATATTGTGTGTTACAGTGTATGTATGTTTGTTACTGACTGGGTATTATACTGTGTGATATTGTGTTTTACAGTGTGTGTATGTTTGTTAATGACTGGCTATTATACTGTGAGATATTGTGTGTTACAGTGTGTGCATTTGTGTTACTGACTGGGTATTATACTGTGTGATATTGTGTGTTGCATTGTATGTATGTATGTTATTGACTGGGTTTTATACTCTGTGACAGTGTGTGTAATAGTGTGTGTTTCTGTGTGTTGCTGACTGGGTATTATACTGTGTGATATTGTGTGTTACAGGGTGAGTGTGTGTGCTACTGACTGAGTATTATACTATGTGATATTGTGTGTTACGAGGTGTGTGTTACTGACTGGGTATTATACTGAGTAATATGTGTTACAGGGTGGGTGTGTGTGTGTTACTGACTGGGTATTATATTGTGTGATATTGTGTGTTGCATTGTGTGTGTGTTACTGACTGGGTATTATATTATGTGTTACAGTGTCTATATGTTACTGACTGGGTTTTATACTATGTTGTGTGTTTGTGTGTGTTTATGTGTGTGTGTTACGGACTGGGTTTTATACTGTGCGATATTGTCTGTTACAGCATGTGTATGTGTTACTGACTGGGTATTATATTGTGTGTTACAGTGTGTATGTGTTACTGACCGGTTATTATACTGTGAGATATTGTATGTTACAGTGTGTGTGTGTGTTACTGTGTATCTTACATGGTGTGTATGTTATACAGTGATTACTATCTGTGTGTTAGCAGTGTGCACTTTTACTGGCTGTTACTGAATCTGAGTTATTTGTTGTGTTACTATGCGTGTAACGCCATGTGTTTTATATAGAATGTTATTGCACGTGTTTTAGTGTGTGTCACACTGAGTGTATCACTTTGCTTGTGTTGCTTCAGGTTCGGAATCAGGTGCAACACTGTCCTCCCGGGATTCATTGATACACCAATGGCAGCGAAAGTCCCTCAGAAAGTACTGGACACGGTAAGGTTGTGGTGTCAAATCACAGGAAAGAAACTGGCTGCGTTGGAATTCAGAATTTTTGATTAAGGATTTACGTGCCATTTGTTCTTGTATCCTTGTTTTCACCTCTCCTTCCAAATGGGTTCTCAGTCGCACTTGACACAGTTTCACACACACAGGACACAATTCCACACATGTTCACTCAGGATGCAGTTCCACACACACACACACACACACACACACACACACAGGATGCAGTTCCACACACCCACACAGGATATGGTTCCACACACACACACACTCACACACAGGATACGGTTCCACACACACACACACAGGATATGGTTCCACACACACGCACAGGATATGGTTCCACACACACACAGGATATGGTTCCACACACACACACACACACACACACACACAGGATACGGTTCCACACACTCACACAGGATATGGTTCCACACACACACAGGATATGGTTCCACACACACACACACACACACACACACACTCACACAGGATATGGTTCCACACACACACACACACACAGGATACGGTTCCCCACACACTCACACAGGATATGGTTCCACACACACACAGGATATGGTTCCACACACACACACACACACACAGGATACGGTTCCACACACTCACACAGGATATGGTTCCACACACACACACACAGGATATGGTTCCCCACACACACACACACAGGATACAGTTCCCCCCACACACACACAGGATACGGTTCCACACACACATACAGGATACGGTTCCACACACACTCACAGGATACGGTTCCACACACACTCACAGGTTATGGTTCCACACTCACACAGGATACGGTTCCACACACACTCACAGGATACAGTTCCACTCACACTCACACAGGATACAGTTCAACACACTCACACAGGATACAGTTCCACACACAGTCACACAGGATACAGTTCCACACACACTCACACAGGATACGGTTCCAAGCAGACTGACACAGGATACGGTTCCACACACACTGGTTCCACACACTCACAGGATATGGTTCTGCGCAGACTGGCATAGGGGACGGTTCCACGCACTCACACAGGATACAGTTCCACACACTCACACAGAATACAGTTCCACACACTCTCAGAGGATACAGTTCCACACACTAACACAGGATATGGTTCCAGGCAGACTGACATAGGATACGGTTCCACACAAACTCACACAGGATATGGTTCCACGCACTCACACAGGATACAGTTCCACACACACTCACACAGGATACAGTTCCACACACACACACACAGGATACAGTTCCACACACACAGACACAGGATACAGTTCCACACACACTCACACAGGATACAGTTCCACACACACACACAGGATACAGTTCCACACACACTCACACAGGATACAGTTCCACACACACTCACACAGGATACAGTTCCACACACACTCACACAGGATACAGTTCCACACACACACACACAGGATACAGTTCCACACACACTCACACAGGATACGGTTCCACACGCACTCACACAGGATACGGTTCCACACACACTCACACAGATACAGTTCCCCACACACACACAGGATACAGTTCCACACACACTCACACAAGATACAGTTCCACACACTCACACAGAATACAGTTCCACTCACACTCACACAGGATACAGTTCCACACACACTCTCAGAGGATACAGTTCCACACACACTAACACAGGATACGGTTCCAAGCAGACTGACACAGGATACGGTTCCAGACACACTGGTTCCACACACTCACAGGATATGGTTCTGCGCAGACTGGCATAGGGGACGGTTCCACGCACTCACACAGGATACAGTTCCACACACTCACACAGAATACAGTTCCACACACTCTCAGAGGATACAGTTCCACACACTAACACAGGATACGGTTCCAGGCAGACTGACATAGGATACGGTTCCACACAAACTCACACAGGATATGGTTCCACGCACTCACACAGGATACAGTTCCACACACACTCACACAGGATACAGTTCCACACACACACACACAGGATACAGTTCCACACACACACACACAGGATACAGTTCCATGCACACTCACACAGGATACAGTTCCACACACACTCACACAGGATACAGTTCCACACACACTCACACAGGATACAGTTCCACACACACTCACACAGGATACAGTTCCACACACACTCACACAGGATACAGTTCCACACACACACACACAGGATACAGTTCCACACACACTCACACAGGATACGGTTCCACACGCACTCACACAGGATACGGTTCCACACACACTCACACAGATACAGTTCCCCACACACACACAGGATACAGTTCCACACGCACTCACACAAGATACAGTTCCACACACTCACACAGAATACAGTTCCACTCACACTCACACAGGATACAGTTCCACACACTCTCTCAGAGGATACAGTTCCACACACACTAACACAGGATACGGTTCCATGCAGACTGACACAGGATACGGTTCCACACACACTGGTTCCACACACTCACAGGATAAGGTTTCGCGCAGACTGACATAGGATACTGTTCCACGCACTCACACAGGATACAGTTGCACATACACTCACACAGGATGCAGTTCCACACACACTCACACAGGATACAGTTCCACACACACTCACACAGGATGCAGTTCCACACACACTCACACAGGATGCAGTTCCACACACACTCACACAGGATGCAGTTCCACACACACTCACACAGGATACAGCTCCACACACACACTCACACAGGATACAGTTCCACACACACACACACACACAGGATACAGTTCCACACACACTCACACAGGATACAGTTCCACACACACTCACACAGGATGCAGTTCCACACACACACTCACACAGGATACAGTTCCACACACACACACACAGGATACAGTTCCACACACACTCACACAGGATACAGTTCCACACACACACACACAGGATACAGTTCCACACACACTCACACAGGATACAGTTCCACACACACTCACACAGGATGCAGTTCCACACACACTCACACAGGATACAGTTCCACACACACACACACAGGATACAGTTCCACACACACTCACACAGGATACGGTTCCACACACACTCACACAGATACAGTTCCCCACACACACACAGGATACAGTTCCACACACACTCTCAGAGGATACAGTTCCGCACACACTAACACAGGATACGGTTCCATGCAGACTGACACAGGATACGGTTCCACACACTCACAGGATAAGGTTTCGCGCAGACTGACATAGGATACGGTTCCACGCACTCACACAGGATACAGTTCCACATACGCTCACACAGGATACAGTTCCACATACACTCACACAGGATACAGTTCCACATACACTCACACAGGATACGGTTCCACGCAGACTGACACAGGATACAGTTCCACTCACACTCACACAGGATACAGTTCCACACACACACACAGGATACAGTTCCCCACACAGTCACACAGGATACAGTTCCACACACACTCACACAGGATACGGTTCCACACACACTTACACAGGATACAGTTCCACACACACTCTCACAGGATACAGTTCCTCACACACTCTCACAGGATACGGTTCCACGCAGACTGATAAAGGATAGGGTTCCACACAATCACACAGGATACAGTTTCTCACACACTCAGACAGGATACAGTTCCACACACACTCACACAGGATACGGTTCCACAGACACTCGCACAGATGCAGTTCCCCACACACGCACAGATGCAGTTCCCCACACACATACAGGATACAGTTCCACACACACACTCACACAGGATACAGTTCCACACACTCACACAGAATACAGTTCCACTCACACTCACACAGGATACAGTTCCACACACACTCTCAGAGGATACAGTTCCACACACACTAACACAGGATACAGTTCCACACACACTCAAACAGGATACAGTTCCACACACATTCAAACAGGATACAGTTCCACACACACTCACACAGGATACAGTTCCACACACACTCACACAGGATACAGTTCCACACACACACACACAGGATACGGTTCCACACACACTCACACAGGATACGGTTCCACACACACTCACACAGGATATGGTTCCACACACACTCACACAGGATACGGTTCCACACACACTCACACAGGATACAGTTCCACACACACACACACACACACACACAGGATACGGTTCCACACAAACTCACACAGGATACAGTTCCACACACACTCACACAGGGTATGGTTCCACACACAAACTCACACAGGATACAGTTCCACACACACTCACACAGGATACGGTTCCACACACACTCACACAGGATATGGTTCCACACACAAACTCACACAGGATACAGTTCCACACACACTTACACAGGATACAGTTCCACTCACACTCACACAGGATAGAGTTCCACACACACTCTCAGAGGATACGGTTCCACACACACTAATACAGGATACAGTTCCACACACTCACACAGGATATGGTTCCACACACACTCACACAGGATATGGTTCCACACACACTCACACAGGATATGGTTCCACACACATTCACACAGGATATGGTTCCACACACACTCTCAAAGGATACAGTTCCTCACACACTCTCATTGGATATGGTTCCACGCAGACTGACACAGGATACAGTTCCACACACACTCACACAGGATACAGTTCCACACACTCACACAGAATACAGTTCCACTCACACTCACACAGGATACAGTTCCACACACTCACACAGAATACAGTTCCACTCACACTCACACAGGGTGCAGTTCCACACACACTTTCAGAGGATACAGTTCCACACACACTAACACAGGATACAGTTCCTCACACACTCTCACAGGATACAGTTCCACGCAGACTGACACAGGATACAGTTCCACACACATTCACACAGGATACGGTTCCACGCACTCACACAGGATACAGTTCCACATACGCTCACACAGGATACAGTTCCACATACACTCACACAGGATACAGTTCCACATACACTCACACAGGATACGGTTCCACGCAGACTGACACAGGATACAGTTCCACTCACACTCACACAGGATACAGTTCCACACACACACACAGGATACAGTTCCCCACACAGTCACACAGGATACAGTTCCACACACACTCACACAGGATACGGTTCCACACACACTTACACAGGATACAGTTCCACACACACTCTCACAGGATACAGTTCCTCACACACTCTCACAGGATACGGTTCCACGCAGACTGATAAAGGATAGGGTTCCACACAATCACACAGGATACAGTTTCTCACACACTCAGACAGGATACAGTTCCACACACACTCACACAGGATACGGTTCCACAGACACTCGCACAGATGCAGTTCCCCACACACGCACAGATGCAGTTCCCCACACACATACAGGATACAGTTCCACACACACACTCACACAGGATACAGTTCCACACACTCACACAGAATACAGTTCCACTCACACTCACACAGGATACAGTTCCACACACACTCTCAGAGGATACAGTTCCACACACACTAACACAGGATACAGTTCCACACACACTCAAACAGGATACAGTTCCACACACATTCAAACAGGATACAGTTCCACACACACTCACACAGGATACAGTTCCACACACACTCACACAGGATACAGTTCCACACACACACACACAGGATACGGTTCCACACACACTCACACAGGATACGGTTCCACACACACTCACACAGGATATGGTTCCACACACACTCACACAGGATACGGTTCCACACACACTCACACAGGATACAGTTCCACACACACACACACACACACACACAGGATACGGTTCCACACAAACTCACACAGGATACAGTTCCACACACACTCACACAGGGTATGGTTCCACACACAAACTCACACAGGATACAGTTCCACACACACTCACACAGGATACGGTTCCACACACACTCACACAGGATATGGTTCCACACACAAACTCACACAGGATACAGTTCCACACACACTTACACAGGATACAGTTCCACTCACACTCACACAGGATAGAGTTCCACACACACTCTCAGAGGATACGGTTCCACACACACTAATACAGGATACAGTTCCACACACTCACACAGGATATGGTTCCACACACACTCACACAGGATATGGTTCCACACACACTCACACAGGATATGGTTCCACACACATTCACACAGGATATGGTTCCACACACACTCTCAAAGGATACAGTTCCTCACACACTCTCATTGGATATGGTTCCACGCAGACTGACACAGGATACAGTTCCACACACACTCACACAGGATACAGTTCCACACACTCACACAGAATACAGTTCCACTCACACTCACACAGGATACAGTTCCACACACTCACACAGAATACAGTTCCACTCACACTCACACAGGGTGCAGTTCCACACACACTTTCAGAGGATACAGTTCCACACACACTAACACAGGATACAGTTCCTCACACACTCTCACAGGATACAGTTCCACGCAGACTGACACAGGATACAGTTCCACACACATTCACACAGGATACAGTTCCACACACTCACACAAAATACAGTTCCACTCACACTCACACAGGATACAGTTCCACACACACACAGAATACAGTTCCACTCACACTCACACAGGGTACAGTTCCACACACACTTTCAGAGGATACAGTTCCACACACACTAACACAGGATACAGTTCCACACACACTAACACAGGATACAGTTCCTCACACACTCTCACAGGATACGGTTCCACGCAGACTGACACAGGATATGGTTCCACACACACTCACACAGGATATGGTTCCACACACATTCACACAGGATATGGTTCCACACACACTCTCAAAGGATACAGTTCCTCACACACTCTCATTGGATACGGTTCCACGCAGACTGACACAGGATACAGTTCCACACACACTCACACAGGATACAGTTCCACACACACTCACACAGATACAGTTCCCCACACACACACAGGATACAGTTCCACACACACTCACACAGGATACAGTTCCACACACTCACACAGAATACAGTTCCACTCACACTCACACAGGATACAGTTCCACACACACACACAGAATACAGTTCCACTCACACTCACACAGGGTGCAGTTCCACACACACTTTCAGAGGATACCGTTCCACACACACTAACACAGGATACAGTTCCTCACACACTCTCACAGGATACGGTTCCACGCAGACTGACACAGGATACAGTTCCACACACACTCACACAGGATACAGTTCCACACACTCACACAAAATACAGTTCCACTCACACTCACACAGGATACAGTTCCACACACTCACACAGAATACAGTTCCACTCACACTCACACAGGGTGCAGTTCCACACACACTTTCAGAGGATACAGTTCCACACACACTAACACAGGATACAGTTCCTCACACACTAACACAGGATACAGTTCCACACACACTAACACAGGATACAGTTCCTCACACACTAACACAGGATACAGTTCCTCACACACTCTCACAGGATACGGTTCCACGCAGACTGACACAGGATAGGGTTCCACACACTCAAACAGGATACGGTTCCTCTTTGTCTTGATTTCCTTAATCGGATATCTCAAATGAGATAGATCTGATTATCTTCCCTGCCATTGACCTGAGTCCATATCATCAGTACAACGTCATTTTGAACCTTGAGCCTGGTGGTAGGCCTATCCCTGTATCTAAACTCGCTGAAGCTTCTAACCATCCCTTTTATCACAGAAAGTGGCTTTTCAACACAATTTTAAATTTAATAATCCACAGTATTTGCTCTGTTAATCTGTTCCTGATGTACACAGTATAAATATACATTTTCAGAAGCCGTTTATTGATTGTCACCGATTGAGTGGACAATTGATTGATTGCATGAGCAGGTTATTGATAGGTTCAGCTGACTATTGATTTAGTAACTGACTGATTGAGTTGAGTATTGATTGATTAAGTAGAGTATTGACTGCAGCAAAATACTGCAGACACTGGAGATCTGAAATAAAATCAGAAAATGCTGCAAAAACTCAGCGGGTCTGGCAGCATCTGTGAGGAGAGGAACTGAGTTAACGTTTTGAAACATTAACTATGTTTCTCTCTCCACAGATGCTGCCAGACCTGCTGAGTATTTCCAGCACTTTCTGTTTCGATATTGATTGCAGCACAGGGGATTGAGTAGGTCCGCATTTGGTCGAAAAGGTGTGCAACACAGCAGTTATTCCCCCTCATACCCAGTAAAAGGGAGCAGGACTTCCGAGCGAGGCCTTGCTCTGTCTGGACCAGGAGTGCACCTGTCTATATGCCCCGTATCTGGTAATGCAGCGACCTCTGAGTCTTCAACACAGATGCTTGTCGGTGGGTTCACTTCACTGAGATTTTCACCCGCCCGTTAATGTTCCCCTCGACTTGGAATACATGAAAGCAGTAGGGTAGTCACACTGAACTAGCGGACAGAGCTAACCTTGGCTAATTCGTGAATCTCCTACAATTGATTGTACACTAGGAAGTTAACTAAGTGACCAATCTGCCTCGTGACACTCAGCCTTGAGGTTCGCACGTGTAGAAAGTTGAGGGATGGCGAATGAGGTGGCCAGTGCCCATCCAAACTGCGAGGCAGCAGCTTCGGGAATGGGAGGCAGTAAGAGGCCGAGGGTAAGCCGGATGTACTTGCTGTGTGTTATTGATGGAATCCGATTTCCCTCTCCCCACCCTCCAGGTTTTGCAGCTGGTGCCCCTGGGACGACTAGGAGACCCTTCCGGTGAGTAAGGCTCCTTCGGTTAGTAGAGACCGTCGTGGTGCAGCACAGCCTCTGACAGAGCTGGGGGGAGCTGGGGGCTGCTCATGTATCTCGGAGACAGATGGTCTCATAAGAACATGAGAAATAGGAGCAGGACTAGACCACGTGGCCCCTCGAGCCCGCTCCACCATTCAGTATGATCATGGCTGATCTTGGGCTTCAAATCCGTTTTTCCGCCTGCTCCCCATTTCCCTTAATTCCCAAGAGACTAAAACTCTGTCAATCCCAGCCTTGAATGCATCCAACGACAGAGCATCCACAACCCTCTGGGGTAGAGAACTCTTTGTTTTCAAATCCCTCCCCATCTCCATGACATCCTCCAACTTCCTGAGATCCCTCCCTGGCGCTCGCCCGATTCTGCCCTTTCATGTATCCCCGAGGTTGATGGCTGCGCCTTTGGTGGTCGTGCCTTCAGCTACCTGGGCCCTGAGCTCTGGAATTCCCTCCCTAACGCTCCCTACCTCTCTCTCTCTCTCTCCTCTTGCATGACGTTTGTTAAAACCTACCTCTGTGATCATTATCTGTCCTAATATTTCCTGCCTCAACAGCATAAAAACCCACCACAGTCCTCCCTCTCTTCAGTTCCGAAGAAAAGTCATATCGGAATGTGACCTCGGTTTCTCTTTTCACAGACGCTGCCAGACCTGCTGAGCTTTTCCAGCATTTCCTGTTATTTCTAATACCTCTGTACATGGCACGGTGTCAGAGTTTGTATGATAATGCTCCTGTGATAACGCTTTGGGAACTTTTACCATCTTAAAAGATGCAGTTATAAATGCAAGTTCTTTTTCATTTGTCACGCTTGATCCCCAGGACCACGGTGAGAGGCTCCTCCCTCTCTTTCTCTCTCCCCATATTTTAAGAAAGAGCTGCATTCTGTCAGCACCTCGGGACATCCCAAAGCGCTCTACAGCCAATGAAGCACCATCTTTCTGAAGTGTAGTCACTGTTGTCAATGTAGGAGACAATGTAGGCAGCCGATTTGCGCACAGCAAGATCCCACAACCGGCAACGCGATTGCACCCTGCTTTTCTTCCTTTTTGCGAGTGATGGCGGCTGAGGGATAAATATCGGCCAGAAGGCCGGGTAGAAATCTTGGAAATAGTGCCGTGGGGTGTTTTGTGCCCGGCGGAGAGGGCGGACACAGCCTCTGGGTTTAACCTCTCATCCGATGGCTCTCCCGTCCCTCCTCCCCTGGAGGAGCTGACCCTTAACTGGGTTGAGCTGTGCATGTAGCACTGTCTCCGCTATCTTGCTCCTTGTGGGAGTATGCCCCAGTGAAAAAACAGGCCATTTTGTCTCAGCGAGCCTGCTGCAGCATTATTCTCCGCCTGTGCTTCCCAGTCTAATCCCAGTGCCTCCTTGGTCTCCAACACCCATTCATACTCCTCTGTTCCAAGAAATTGCCTCACTGCCTTTTATTGGAAGTAATGGATTGTGGCAGAGAATTATAAGTTTAGCCAGATAGCCGTTTGATCGGTGCTATCCATTTACCTCCTGGCTGCCTCTCGCTTTTTTTTAAACTTCAGAAAAGGGCGCACTTAGAGGTGACCACGATAGAGGCCTTTAACACTCTGGATGGGTTGCACAGCACAAATGTGAAGAGAGTGTTTCCACTTGTGGGGGAAGCCAAAACTAGGGGCAAGCTAGGTATTCCAGTCGAAAAATAAGGAGAAATTTCTGCTCTTGGAGAATGGGTAGAATGTGGAACTGGTTGCCACAGGAAATGGCTGAGGCAAAGAGTGCTTTCAAAAGGAAACTAGATAAGTACATGAGAGGGAAGGGAATAGGAAGATATACTGAAAGGTCGATTCAATGGGAGGAGGCTTGTGTCAAGTATAAAAACCAGCAGACTTGTTAAAATTTATTCTTTCATTGGGTGTGGGTGTCACTGGCAAGGCCAACATTTATTGGCCATTCCTCATTGCCCCTGGACTGAGTGTCTTGCTCGGTCATTGCAGAGGGCAGTTAAGAGTCAACCACATTGCTGTGGACCTGCAGTCACGTATAGGCCAGACCAGGTAAGGGCAGCAAATTTCCTTCCCTATAGGGATATTAGTGAACTAGATGGGTCTTTGCAACAATCGATGATAGTTTTGTTGTGGTGTCTTTGACAAACGGACCACAGGAGACTCAGGTACAGGTTTCGATTGTTTACTCGAGCAATTGCAAGGAGGGCACCATCTCAATACAGCTTGAGACAGTACTCTGCTAAGCTACAAGTGTTCATTATATTTATACATTATTGGTCACATACAAGAACAGTTTCCAGATTTCGATCTTGTCAACATATAGGTTTACATTAAACTGACAAGTCTAGTGACAAGTACATGTATTGTATGTCCCTGTTTGTTTCTCACCCAGGCAGAGACCCCTCCCTCGTACCTAAACTAAGACAAGACCATCTGTTCTTTCCCTATCTGCTGTAAACAGGCTCAATCTTAATTGTTTTTCACCCTAAGGCTCCAGCCTGACTCCCAAAGCTCCCAATCTATCATATTTACATTCTTCTTCTCCCAATATGGCCTTGCTGATGCTCGCAAGCCCTGAGAATATGCAAGGTTTAGATTTCTCTCTGTCCAGTCTCACCTTTAACTGTTAACTGCTTACGCAGACAGGTTTTTGCCTGCTTTTGCTTGTTTGGCTTTTACGTATTGATTTCCTTCAATAAGTCCTAGCTGTATCCCTTTATTGTATCCCTTTATTTCCCCCTAACAGTTTCATGGTCACCATCACTGAGACTAGCTTTATTTATGAATTGAATTTAAATTCTACCAATTGCCATGGTGGGATTTGAACCTGTGTCTCCAGAACCTGGACCTCTGGATTACTAGTCCAGTGACATAGCCATACACCACCATCTCCCCTCACTAGCTGGGCTGAATGGCCTGCTCCTTGCTGTATATTCAATGAACCTTACCATAAGGGAAGGCAATGGCATAATGGTATTTTCACTGGACTGGTATTCCAGAGACCCAGGGCAATGATCCGGGGACCCGAGTTCAAATCCCACCACGGCAGATGGTGAAATTTGAATTCAATAAAAAATTAAAAGTCTAATGACTTTTATCAATGGTTTCATTGCTGATTGTTGTAAAAACCCATCTGGTTCACTAATGTCCTTTAGGGAAGGAATCTACTGTCCTTACCTGGTGTGGTTTACAAGGGCAATTATGGATGAGCAATAAACCTGAACAAATAAAGGAAAATAAATAAATAACCCTTGGATGTTGGTTTGACTGCACTTGATGTACTGTGCGCACTTCTGGCCTCCATGTGGTGAAAATGTTATAGAACGATTCACAAGGGTGACAGCAATTGAGAGGTTCTGTGTATCAGGAAAGGCTGAGCAGGCTGAGGGCTGACCCGATAAATGATGCAAGAGTTGGATAGGGTGGATGTAGAGAGATGAGCTCCCACACGTGGGGAAGAGCAGAGCCATAAGTACAAGATGGTGAGAACGTAGATTTTACTACCACGGGGAATGGTTGAGGTGAATAGCATTGAAGCTAGATATACGAGAGAGAAAAGAATAGAAGGATATGGTGACGGACTTGGGTGATGAGGGGTGCGAGGAGGCTGAGGTGAAGCGTAAACACCAAGACCTTGAACTGATGCCTTCTCTCTCAGGCAGACATAGAAGATCCCATGGTACTATGATGTTGAGAGAGACTTGGGTGTGCTCGTACAAGGAACACAGAAAGTCAGCATGCAGGTACAGCAGGCAAATAGGCAGACAAATAGCATGCTGGCCTTTATTGCAAGGGGATTGGAGTACAAGAATAAAGAAATCTTGCTACAATTGCACAGGGTTTTGGTGAGACCACATCTGGAATACTGTGTACAGTTTTGGTCTCCACATTTAAGGAAGGATATACTTGCATTGGAGGCAGTACAGTGATGGTTCAGTAAATTGGCCCCTGTGTTGAGGGGGTTGTCCCATGATGAGAGGCTGAGTAAATGGGGTTTAGAGGAATGAGAGGTGATCTCATTGAAACCTGCAAAATCCTGAGGGGGTTCGATCGGGGAGACGCTGAGAGATTGTTTCCGCTGGTCGGAGAGTCTAAAACACGGGGTCTCAGGATAAGGGACCGATCATTTAGGACTGAGATGAGAAATTACTTCACTCAAAGGGTTGTGAATTTTTGGAAATCTCTACCTCAGAGGGTTGTGGATGCTCCATTGTCGAATACATTTAAGTCTGGGGTAGACAGATTTTTGGTCTCTGAGGGAATTAAGGGATATGGGGAGCGGGTGGGAAAATGGAACTGAAGCCTAAGATCAGCCATAATCATATTGAAGGGTGGAGCAGGCTTGAGGGGCCGTGTGGTCTAGTCCTGTTCCTACTCCTTGTGTTCTTGCTGTTCGTGGGACCCTGTTGCACACAAACAGGTTCATTATCAGTCTGTAAGTCCTTCCAATATGCCTGATGGCATCTGGTAAAGAGTGGGAGAGTTTCCTGGTCAGCCATACTGCAGAAGGCAATAGCAAACCACTGCAGTATTTTGCCGGGTATAATCATGGACCAATCTAGTGGAAGCCCGTGGTTGCAAATACCCTCTTAGGGCCTGGGACCTGAAGGAGGAGGAGGGCGACGATGATATCTGGAATGAACCGCTTGAAAGAGTGGCGGAAGCGGGTTCAGCATTGCTTTTCAAAAAGGAATTGTAAAATTAGTTGTAAAGGAAAGATTTGCTGTGGGGAAAGTGCAGGGGAAGTGGGATCAATTGGTAGCTCTTTTTTCAGAGAGCTGTCACAGGCTTGATGGCCCAAATGGTTACCTTCAGTGTCAGCTGTGGATGTGTTGGTCGCACTCTCACCCCTGAGCCACAAGGTGCTGAGTTCCCGGACCTGAGCACAACAATCAAGGCCGGTAACTCCTATGCACTACTGAGGGAGCGCTGCACTGTTGGAGGTGCTGCCTTTCGGATGACACATTCAACCGAGGCCCCATCTACCTGCTCAGTAGAAGATCCCCTAGCAGTGTTTTGAAGAAGAGGAGGGGAGTTATCCCCGGTCTCCTGGCCAATGTTTGTCCCTCAACCGCCATCACAAAAAAGCAGATGATCTGGCCATTGCTGTTTGTGGGAGCTTGCTGTGCGCAAATTGGCTGCTGCATTTCCTGCATCACACTTAAAAAAAAAGTATTTAATTGGCTGTAAAGCAGTTTGAGATGTCTGGTAGTTGTGAAAAGTGCTACATAAATGCAAGTATTTCTTTTCTTTTGCACTATATGATTATATGACGTATGGTTCGTGTGACCACAGGCTACCTCTCTTGTAAGTACATGTAGCACAGCAGGTGTAAAGCAGACTGTTCCTCCTGTCTGTGGTTTCTGACTGCCTCTATCTCTCCGCAGAGGTGGCCGCCGTTTGTTCCTTCTTGGCCTCTGACGACAGCAGCTACATCACGGGAGCCAGCCTGGAGGTGACAGGTGAGAGCTTCACACTTGGTCCTGCCCACCTTGGGCAGACGGAAGAAAGAGACTGCTGGACCTGGAGGTGACAGCAGGCTGCGGCCGGGCCAGACGATGCCGAATTCAAACCGCATCGCGGTGTCACGTGGTCAGGCCTCATGGTGTGTTGTTACGGCCATGGAGTTTGGCTTTCTCGCCAGCTCTTCCCCTCCTGAATGCACACATTTCACCAAAAGTGACCATTCTTCACACGCGAGCCTAGCCCCCTCAGTGTTGGTGGGCTAATCCTCCACTGGAGCATCACAGCCTTGAACCCCATTCTCACCCAAACAGCCATTACCAGTGACCAACATCTGTGCCTTACCCCAGCAGCCACCAACAGATTGTGAGAACATAACTACATTTTTATCCTATTTTGAACGAGAATCGGGTTAAACAGTGTGCTCACAAATCCTATCTTTCGATCAAAGTGACACTAATGACATTAGTGAAGGATGGACAGAATTTCAATAGCAAAGACTTGGTACTTTGTAAGGATAGACAAGGTATAGATTATTAAACAGAATTTGCTCATTGGGACTACATAGAATTATGTCATGTTAAGCTTGGATTAAACATGTTTTGTTTAACACAAATTAAACATATTTAAAAGAGACACATACACAAGCCTGTCCGCTATCTACAAGGCACAAGTCAGGAGTGTGATGGAATACTCCCCACTTGCCTGGATGAGTGCAGCTCCCACAACACTCAAGAAGCTTGGCACCGTCCAGGGCAAAGCAGCTTGATTGGCACCACATCCACCACCTTCAACATCCATTCCCTCTGCCACCGACGCACAGTAGCAGCAGTGTGTACCATTTACAAGATGCACTGCAGGAACTCACCAAGGCTCCTTCAACAGCACCTTCCAAACCCGTGACCTCTACCATCTAGAAGGACAAGGGCAGCAGATAGATGGGAACACCAGCACCTGCAAGTTCCCCTCCAAGCTGCTCACCATCCTGACTTGGAAATATATCACTGTTCCTTCACTGTCGCTGGGTCAAAATCCTGGAACTCCCTTCCTAACAGCGCTGTGGGTGTATCCACATCACATGGGCTGCAGCAGTTCAAGAAGGCTGCTCACCACCACCTTCTGAAGGGCAATTAGGGATGGGCAATAAATGCTGGCCACATCCCTGCAGCAAAAGAAGAAACATACACAGCTGAGAGAGCCTCTTATCACAGCACAGGGTGTGTGAAGAATGATTTCTGAACCAGTGCAGGTAATTGTTTCCTTTGCAATAAAGCTGGAGAGAGATAATATACAACAAAGGGGGACGTGTGTAGAAACAGGATACACTCAGGTGGATTGGGGAGGGTAGGGAAGGGTGGGGGGATGTTAGTGATATCAACTGATCCACACATTTCCCCAAGTGAAATTTGTAGGAAACGCAGGGAGCTCTTCAATGTATTCTTTGTGAGGCAAGCATAAGCAGCTATCTTCTCATGTATGTGAATATTACTGACACATATATGTCATTTAGACAGCTTGTGAGGGATTATGTTTCATTATGTCACTGACTTAGTTTAATAGGTAGTATTAATCAGACATTTTCAGTGCCTCCAAAGTCCTTAAATTTTTATTGGAGGTGAAGGATGTATCAGAATACCCTGTAAAACCCCAAATTGGGGCAATAGGGACATATGACCACATTGTATGAATATCCTTATATAGATCACAAGAGGTAGGAGCAGGAGGAGGCCATTTGGTCCCCCGAGCCTGCACTGCTATTCAGTAAGATCATGGCTGATCTGATTGTGGCCTTAACTCCAATTTCCTTCCTATCCCCCCCATAAACCTTAACTCCCTTGTTGATCAAAAATCTGTTCAGTTTAGCCTTGAATACATTCAATGACCCAGCTTCCACTGGGGGAGAATTCTCAAGACTAATGACCCTCTGAGAGAAGAAATTCCTCCTCATCTCCATCTTAAATGGGAGATCCTTATTTTGAAACTGTGCCTCCTAGTTCTGGACTCCCCACAGGGGTGTACATCCTCTCAGCATCCACTCTGTCGAGCCCCCTCAGGATCTTATGTGTTTCAATAAGATCACCTCTCATTCTTCTAAACTCCAGTGAGGCCCAACCTGCGCAACCTTTCCTGATTAGACAAACCCTTCATCCCAGGAATCAGCCTAGTGAACATTCTTTGAACTGCTTCCAATGCAAGTATATCCCTCCTGAAGGAGACCAAAACTGTACACAGCACTCCAGGTTTGGTCTCATCAATGCCCTGTACAGTAACAACTTCCTACTTTTATATTCCATCCCTTGCAATAAAGGCCAATGTTCCATTTGCCTTCCTAATTACTTGCTGTACCTGCATGCTGACTTTTTGTGATTCATGTACAAGGACACCCAGATCCCTCTGTACTGCAACATTCTGCAATCGCTCTCATGTTAAATAATATTCTGCTTTTCTATTCTTCCTGCCAAAGTCACATTTTCCCACATTATACTCCATCTGCAAATTGTTGCCCATTCACTTGACCTATCTATGTCCCTTTGCAGATTCTTGTTATCCTTCTCACAACTTGCTTTTCTACCTACCTTTGTATCATCAGCAAATTTGCCTATAATACTGTTGGACCCTTCATTTGTCATTAATATAGATCATAAATAGTTGAGATCCAAGCGCTGGTCCCTCTGGAACTCCACTCGTTATAGTTTGCCGATCTGAAAATAATTCATTTATCTAGACTCTTGTTTTTGTTAGCCAATCCTTTATCTGTGGTCATATATATCACGCCTAACACCATGAGTATGTAGTATCTTATGTAGTAACCTTGTATGTAGCACCTTATTGAATGCCTTTTGGAAAGCTCAGTACACTACATGTACTGGTTCCCCTTTATCCACCTGCTTGCTACATCCTCAAAGAATTCTAATAAGTTTGTCAAACACGATTTCCCTTTCACAAAACCATGTTGACTCTGCCTGATTGTATTATGATTCTCTAAATGTCCTGCTACTACCCCCTTCATGATGGATTTAACATTTTCCCAGTTAGGCTATCTGGCCAATAGTTTCCTGCTTTCTGACTCGCTCCTTTCTTGATTAGTGGTGTTTCATTTGTGGTTGTCCAATGCGCTGGGAACTTTCCAGAATCTAGGGCATTTTGGAAGATTACAACCAATGCATCCACTATCTCTGTAGCCACCTCTTTTAAGACCATTGGATGCAGGCAGGCAGGTCCAAGGAACTTGTCAACCTTTAGTCCCATTAGTTTTTCTAGTCATTTTTCTCTAGTGATAGTGGTTGTTTTAAGTTTCTCCCTCCATTTTGCCTCTTAATTTTCTGCTATTCTTGGGATGCTTTTTGTGTCTTTAACTGAAAAAATACTTGTTCAAAGCCTTTGCAATTTCCTTGTTTCCATTATTAATTCCCCAGTCTCACCCTCTAAGGGACCAGTGCTCACTTTAGCTATTCTTCTCCTTTTCATATACTTGTGAAGCTTTCACTGTCTGTTTCTGTACTTCTTGCTAGTTTTTTTTCCCTCATATTCCAATTTCTCCTTTTTTCAGTCCTCCTTTGCTGGTTTCTAAAATTTTCCCAATCTCCAGGCCTACCGCTAATTTTTTCAGCATTGTCTGTATTTTCTTTCAATTTGATACCATCCTTAACTTTCTTAGTTAGTCACAAATGGTGCATCCTTCTCTTAGACTCTTTCTCAGTAGAATATATCTTTGTTGAAAGTTATGAAATATCTCCTTAAATGTCTGCCAGTTCTTGTCTACTGTCTTTTAACCTATTTTCTCATTCCACTTTAGCCATCTGTTTGCTAACCTTTGTCATTACCTTTAATACTCTAGTTTCAGACCCACATTTCTCACCCTTACACACTAAATGTGAAATTCTCTTATGATCACTCTTACCAAGAGGATCCTTTATTATGGGATCATTAATTAAACCTGTCTCATTGCACATTACTAGATCTAAAATAGCCTATTCCTGAGTTGGTTCTAGAACAGATTCTGAGAAACTGCCCTGAATACACTCTATGAACACGTCCTCCAGGCTACCATTGCTAATTTTATTTATCCAATCTCTATAGATTAAAAACCTCCTTGCTTCACACAAGCCCCCAAACTTTTCTTGATTTATACTCTGTCCTACAGAGTAGCTACTATCTTGGGGGGTTGGAGGAGGGAGGTGGGGAGGAGGAGGGAGGTGGGGAGAAACTACTTCCACCAGTGACTTATTTCCTTTGCTATCTCTTATCTCCACTCAAACTAATTCTACATCCTGATCCTCTGAACTGAGATCATTTTTCATTATTGTCCCAATCTTATCCTTTATTAACAGAGCCGCCCCACCTCCTTTTCCTTTCTTCCTGTCCCTCCAAAATGTCAGATATCCTTGAATGTTCAGATCCCAGCCCTAGTCACTTTGCAACCATGTCCCTGTAATGACTATATCATAAGAATTTATTTCTATTTGTGCTGTCAATTCATCCATCTTGTTACGAATGCCGTGTGCATTCAGATAAAGAATCCTGACATTGTCTTTTTTTTAACCATTTTTCCCAATAGGGATATATGACAGTATCAATTACATCCCCACATAGAGGAATAGAGGTATAAGACAATATCCTATACCTCAGATAGGAGTAATAGTGATATTTGACAATATCCTATAATACCCCAGATAGAGGTAACAGTAATAGATGACAATATCCTATATTTCCCCCCCACCCCCCCCCCATACAGGAGCTATAGGGATCTCTAATTTCATCGATAAACTAACAGAGATGTCGACCTCTAATTATTGCTGTGTTGTGCTTGACTTTTTATTGCAGACATTGCATTCTTTATTACATCAACACATGTTCTTTATGACATGCAGTCACATTCTGTATCATGTCATGTATTTATTACATCCATGTACATTTCAGTCCTTTTTATTATGTACATCACTTTATACATCATGTTCTTCTGTAACATCCATGTTCACGTTGTGTTGTTTTTCTGATATATCACATTGCTTCATTATGTACCTCACGTGTCCTGCTTATTAGATGCCTGGCTGTGTCTTTGTGCTCTTTTTCCCTGTTTCAAACTTTGCTTGTTTTTTCTTGTCTCCAGTACAGCCTAGGTATTCTGGCACAGCCGCATACCTTGGTAGAGCAGCTGATGTGGGACCTTGCGTGGGTAGCGGCATGAAGGGGGTGGGGGGAGTGGGCTACCTTTCCTGTGTTGGTTCCTGGAGAGGGCGGAGGGTTCCGTCTTGGTTTCAGGAGCTAGGCGGGGAGAACTTGTTTCATCGGCTTCCAGAAAATGCTGAGTGTTGATGGGGCTTTGTTCACTCTGACTGACCAACGTCTCAGAGATGTCCTCTGCGACTTGAGCAGGGAGGGGGCTGGATCTTTGTTGGGGGCCAAGGAGGGGGATGGTGTCGGTGAGAGAGAGTAAGGGACCCCTTTCGAGTCATGGTGGTATTCTTGACCCAAATGGTGACAGCACCATGGGTTGGGTGTGGTGAGCGCTAGCTGGGGCCCAGCACTGTATCATGCAGGCACAGAGACCCGGTATCCCATTCAAGGAGATCTCACTCAGAATCTCAGCGTAGTGAATTCTGTTAAGAATTTCTCAGAGGATCTCTGCAAGCATGCATTCTCAAAGGATAGGAGCGATTAACTTGTGTGGCTTTTTTTGGTGGTAAAACATCCCAAGGTTGCTTCACAGGAGCATTGTCAAACAAAATTTAACACGGAATTACTTAAGGAAATATTAGGTCCAATGAGCAAAAGGTTGGACAAAAAGACAGATTTTAAGGAGCATCTAGTCGGAGGCGAGAGAGGGAGAGATTTCAGGAGGAAATTTCAGAGCCTCAGCAAGCTGGAAGCGTGGCAACTAGTGGTGGAGGCTAGATTTGGAGGAACGCAGAGATCTCAGAGGGTTGTAGGGCTGGAGGGAGTGACAGGGATAGGGTGGGGCAAGGCCATGGAGAGCGAGTAAATGACCTCTGGCTGTTATTCAAAAAGAGCGAATCAAACGCATTGAAAACTGACGCCCACAAATCAGTAAATCATGAACAGAACGGCCGTTGTTGGTGGCACTGAGATTCCTCCTAGCGAAGGATGGAATTTACATCGTGCCTCACCACAGCTTTCTGCACCATTCAAAAGTACCACATTAACAATGAAGTAGAATGACTGTTGTTCTGTCATCAAAATGGCTGCACCCATTTTGTGAACGTCTGAGGTCCCACAAACAGCACTAGTTTTTTTAACCTGGTGGGATGTGGGCAGGCTGCGAAAATAGACATGGATCTGCATCGCCCTCCCATCTCGCGCACCCCCCCCTCCAATCTATTAGAAATTAGATGTGAGCGTGTGCATTAGGGCTCACAGTAAAAGGAAGGATACTGAACTGTTACCATTTGTGCGATCTCTGTTACAGGAGGACTTTTCATGTGACGTTCGAACAAGGTACAGGAGGCCGAGGGAACGCATGGCCAGACCTGGCAACACTGGGACATCTCTCTCAGGTTCGGCTTGCGGACCAGCTCCCCCCTCCCTCGCCACCTGCAATCGCACTGGGATCCTGTTCCCCGAGAGCTGCCCGCTCTCCCTTCACCCAAGTGCCTATTCTCCAGCTTTGCCCAAACAGTGAGCGTCACGGGAGCCTCTGGCTCTGGCCGGATGCACTGTCCGGGAGAGGTGACGATCAGTGGGGCAGGAACCCGGCCTGACGTAACCCCCACCCACCCCCTCGGCATAAACCAAGGGCCGAGCTTTGCTGGTAAGCCCTCTGAACTACCACAGTGAACTGCAGCAATAGCTAGCTCCTGGCGGTGTATTAGTGAGAGGACAGGACTTGTGATGAGAAACCCAAGCCTGGGAAGGTGATCTGCTGAACCATGATCCACAATGCAGTTCAGTTCTTTCCAATCTACCTACAAACAGGCCATGTGATCTGCAGTCACAGATATACAACACATCCCACTGTCTCGGGGAGCACCTTTATAAAATTGCGTGTGAGGGCAATTTTAGGGTGGGTATCCAGTCAAGCCAAAACCACTCTGGGTCCCATGTTATTTCCTGTGCCTCTGGTGCCTCAATAATAGTGACCTGCCACAACTTGCTGTACAATTATGGAATTTTATTATCAAAACAGTGACAATAAATTCATCAATGGACTGAAATCCTCTGATTAATGCTGAGTCTGTGTCTCATTGTGAAGAAAGAGTCTCTGATACTGAGTCTGTGTCTCACTGTAAAGAAAGAGTCTCTGATACTGAGTCTGTGTCTCACTGTAAAGAGTCTCTGATACTAATTCAATGTCTCACTGTAAAACAGTCTCTGATACTGAGTCTGTGTCTCACTGTAAAAAGAGAGTCTCTGATACTGAGTCTGTGTTGCACTATAGAGTCTCCCGGTGAAGGGGCTGTCCTGGTAACTGGGCTGTCCCGGTGACTAGACTCTCCCAGTGACTGGGCTCTCCCGGTGACGGGGCTCTCCCGGTGACGGGGCTCCCCTGGTGATGGTGCTCTCCTGGTGAAGGGGCTGTTCCAGTGACTGGCTCTCCCAGTGATGGGGCTGTCCCAGTGAGGGGGCGCTCTTGGTGATGGGGCTCTCCCAGTTACTGGCTCCCCCAGTGACTATGCTCTCCCGGTGACTAGCTCTCCCTGTGATGGGGCTCTCCCAGTGGCTGGGCTCTCCCGGTGATGGGGGCTGTCCCAGAGGCGAGGCTCTCCCGGTGATTGGGCTCTCCCGGTGACGGGGCTCCCCTGATGATGGTGCTCTCCCAGTAAAGGGGCTGTTCCAGTGACTGGCTCTCCCAGTGAGGGGGCTGTCCCAGTGAGGGGGCTGTCCCAGTGAGGGGGCGCTCTTGGTGATGGGGCTCTCCCAGTTACTGGCTCCCCCAGTGACTATGCTCTCCCGGTGACTAGCTCTCCCTGTGATGGGGCTCTCCCAGTAGCTGGGCTCTCCCGGTGATGGGGCTCTCCCGGTGATTGGGCTCTCCCGGTGATTGGGCTCTCCCGGTGACGGGGCTGTCCCAGTGATGGGGCTGTCCCGGTGACTGGCTCTCCTGGTGACTGTGCTCTCCCAGTGATGGGGCTGTCCCAGAGGCGGGGTTCTCCCGGTGACTGGGCTCTCCCAGTTACTGGCTCCCCCAGTGACAATGCTCTCTCGGTGAAGGGGCTCTCTTGGTGACTGGGCTCTCCCGGTGATGGGGCTCTCCCAGTTACTGGCTCCCCCAGTGACTATGCTCTCCCGGTGATGGGGCTCTCCCGGTGACTGGACTCTCCCGGTGACTGGGCTCTCCCGGTGATGGGGCTGTCCAGAGGCAGGGATCTCCCGGTGATTGGGCTGTCCCAGTGACTGGCTCTCCTGGTGACTGGGCTCTCCCGGTGACTGGGCTCTCCCGGTGACGGGGCTCTCCCGGTGATGGGGCTGTCCCAGAGGCGGGGCTCTCCCGGTGATTGGGCTGTCCCGGTGACTAGCTCTCCCGGTGACTGGGCTCCCCCAGTGATGGGTCTGTCCCAGTGACTGGCTCTCCTGGTGACGGCGCTCGCAGTGACTGGCTCTTCCAGTGACGGTGCTCCTGGCGATTGGCTCTCATGTTTATGGCCTCTCCTGGTGATGGTTTCTCCTCATGAGGTGGCTCTTCCAGAGATAGGTTGCCCAGGTGACGGGACTGTCATGGTGATGGTTACCCCTGGCAACATGGCTCTCCTGGTGACAGGGTTTTCAAGGTGATGGATGGGTTGCTCTTTGACGAGTAGCTAACAGTGACAGGGCTCTCATGGTGATGAGTAGCTGACAGGGATGGGTTACCCTGCTGACAGGTTCTTCTGGTGCTGGTCCAGATTCCAGTCTACTCCGACTCCTCACTCTCCGCCTGTGGTTTGTTCCCGAGCTTGCTGCGGACGGCGATGACTTGGTTAACGGTGAGCAGGCTCCTCAGGCACCGGATCACGGAAATCAGCAGGTGCTGTTTAGCAGCCACCACGTCCAGGGGCCCCTCAGCAACTGGCGGAACCCCCTGTTCCCGAAGACTGGCTGCAAAACGTGCGTGGGCTTGGAGGAAATCCCTGCCCCGCTCTGCCCGTGGGTGAAGGTGCCTGGGGACATTGAGCAAGGCGTCTGCGACGATCCTGCATGCCGCCCTCGTGTCCGGCTGCTGCTGGCTGCTGGCTTCACACCGGAGGTAGTGGTGCATCAGGAACTCGAAGGCACCACCTGGTGCCAGAACACTACCGGCTGGCACTTCATAGTGGCCCAGCTCCCAGGGCACTCGCTGGTCTGGCTGGTCTATTGATTGGCAGTGCTGTCCACCCTCGCCACCAGTGCCCATCACGTCCTCAGTTTGATCCTCAGCTTTGCCCTGGTCCTTCGTTCCCTGTCTCTCACTCCCTCTCCCCAAGTCCCCAGGCCCCTGTCTCTCATTCCCTCTCCCCAAGTCCCCAGGCCCCTGTCTCTCACTCCCTCTCTCCAGGCCCCCAGGCCCCTGTCTCTCACTCCCTCTCCCCAAGTCCCCAGGCCCCTGTCTCTCATTCCCTCTCTCCAGGCCCCCAGGCCCCTGTCTCTCATTCCCTCTCTCCAGGCCCCCAGGCCCCTGTCTCTCACTCCCTCTCTCCAGGCCCCCAGGCCCCTGTCTCTCACTCCCTCTCTCCAAGTCCCCAGGCCCCTGTCTCTCACTCCCTCTCTCCAGATCCCCAGTCCCCTGTCTCTCACTCCCTCTCTCCAGGGCCCCGGTCTCCTGTCTTTCACTCCCTCTCTCCAAGTCCCCAGCCCCTTGTCTCTCACTCCCTCTCTCCAGGCCCCCAGGCCCAGGCAGGAGGAGCCTCAGTAGTTTGAAGGCGCCATGGATGGCGTCTCGGTGCTGCTCTGCCAGTCCCAGGGCAGGAGCGCACACCACCAGGCAGTGGGGCCGCAAACCGCGGCAGCCAGGGAAACCCACCAGGACCCGCCCAGGGGAGCCGAGAGGGGCTGGTCTGGAGAAACTGGCGGGCGCGGTGTCGCCCAGCTGAGCTTCCACCGCCCGGGAGAGCGGATGTGCCCCCGTCAGCCTCCTCACCAGGGCCAGGTCGTCGTCCGGTAGGCAGTCCACCACCGAGATGCCGTGCCGACGGGCCAACTCCAGAACGCAGGCCGGTTGCCGGGGCCCCGATAGCAGGAGCCCGACCCCCAGGGCCCGCAGGTGAGCCAGGGCCTCCTCCGCCCTGGCCTGTGCCCAGTCCCGGGCCCCCGCTAATCCGGCAGGCGTCTCCAGCCGCAGGGTGTAACCGGCCTCGGTCAGAGGGGGCAGCAGGCTGCCGGTTACAACCAGAACCCTGGTCTCACCCTCACCGCAGCGCAATGAGAAGCTGCGGTTCAGCAGCAGCCCCTCCAGCACCCTGCTGCTCCCCACTGGCAAGCCGGGCACTGTACCCTGCAGACCAGGGAAGCAGTCGGCCGCCAAGCTCAGCGCTGGCTCCGTCTCCCCGTCTCCCAGGCGCCGCAGGAAGTCACAGGCCAGCTGGGTCAGGAAGGGGGCATGGGATGACCCGACCTTGCCCCCGAAGTAGGGCCCCAGGACCCGGGCAGCCTGTTCCCCCGGCAGCTGGAGCTGCCCGCCGGAGAGGCGGAGGGCCGAGGCACAGTAGGGGGCCAGGTGTCTCCCCAGTGCCAGTTCCAGCACCTCCTGCTCCAGCCGGGCCAGCCCTCTGGCTAGCCAGAATCGTCGGGCCCCAGGGCAGGCGGGCACCTCGCCTCCAATCTCCGCTCGCGATCCCCGCAGCATGGCGGCCAGCAACAGGACGAAGGACTTGGCTCCATCTCCGGTGAGGCTGCAATGAGCCGACACACTCCGCACCACCAACCTGCAAGGGGGGGAGACACAGCACACTCAGAGAGAAAGGCCGCGACTCGATAAAGATAGTCATTGATAAACCCCCCCACTCATAAACCCCCCCGTAAATCCCCCACTGTAAACCTCACACCCGTAAACCTCACACCCCGTTAACTCCTCACCCCGTAAACCCCTCACCCCGTAAACCCCTCACCCCGGTAACCCCCTCACCCCGTTAACCCCTCACCCCGTTAACCCCTCACCCCGTTAACCCATCACCCAGTTAACTACCCCGTAAACCCCTCACCCCATTAACCCCCTCACCCCGTAAACCTCTCACCCCGTTAACCCCTCACCCCGTTAACCCCCTCACCCTGTAAACCTCCCACCCGTAAACTCCTCACCCCGTTAACCCCTGACCCCGTTAACCCCTCACCCCGTAAACCCCTCACCCCGTAAACCTCCCACCCATTAACCCCTCACCCCGTTAACCCCTCACCCCGTTAACCCCTCACCCGTTAACCCCTCACCCGTTAACCCCTCACCCCGTTAACCCCCTCACCCCGTAAACCCCCTCACCCCGTTAACCCCTCACCCCGTAAACCTCCCACCCATTAACCCCTCACCCCGTTAACCCCTCACCCCTTAAACCTCCCACCCGTTAACCCCTCACCCCGTTAACCCCTCACCCCGTAAACCTCCCACCCATTAACCCCTCACCCCGTTAACCCCTCACCCCGTAAACCTCCTACCCGTTAACCCCTCACCCCGTTAACCCCTCACCCCGTAAACCTCCCACCCATTAACCCCTCACCCCGTTAACCCCTCACCCCGTTAACCCCTCACCCCGTTAACCCCTCACCCCATAAACCTCCCACCCATTAACCCCTCACCCCGTTAACCCCTCACCCGTTAACCCCTCACCCCGTTAACCCCTCACCCCGTTAACCCCTCACCCCATATACCTTTCACCCCGTTAACCCCTCACCCTGTAAACCTCCCACCTATTAACCCCTCACCCCGTTAACCCCCTCACCCTGTAAACCCCTCACCCCGTTAACCCCCTCATCCCATAAACCCCTCGCCCCATTAACCCCCTCATCCCATAAACCCCTCACCCCGTAAACCTCCCACCCCATAAACTCCTCACCCGTTAAACCCTCACCCCGTGAACCCCTCACCCCGTAATCCACCATCCTGTCAACCCCTATTCCGTAAACCCCCACCCTACACGCCCAGCCTGTAAAACCTTGAAAAGCCCCACCCATAAACCCCCAAACCTGTAAACCTCTCAACCCCTATACCCCTACCCCATAAACCCTGAAACCTGTAAACACCTACCCCGTTTGATGGGACAGTGTAGAGGGAGATTTACTTTGTATCTAATCCATGCTGTACCTGTCCTGGGAGTGTTTGATGGGGACAGTGTAGAGGGAGATTTACTCTGTATCTAACCCCGTGCTGTTCCTGCCCTGGGAGTGTTTGATGGGACAGTGTAGAGGGAGCTTTACTCTGTATCTAACCCCGTGCTGCACCTGCCCTGGGAATGTTTGATGGGGACAGTGTAGAGAGAGCTTTACTCTGTATCTAAACTCATGCTATACCTGCCCTGGGAGTGTTTGATGGGACAGTGTAGAGAGAGCTTTACTCTGTATCTAACCGTGCTGTACCTGTCCTGGGAGTGTTTGATGGGACAGTGTAGAGGCAGTTTTACTCTGTATCTAACCCCGTGCTGTACCTGTCCTGGGAGTGTTTGATGGGGACAGTGTAGAGGGAGCTTTACTCTGTATCTAACCCCGTGCTGTACCTGTCCTGGGAGTGTTTGATGGGGACAGTGTAGAGGGAGCTTTACTCTGTATCTAACCCCATGCTGTACCTGCCCTGGGAGTGTTTGATGGGACAGCGTAGAGGGACCTATACTCTGTATCTAACCCTGTGCTGTACCTGCCCTGGGAGTGTTTGATGGGGACAGTGTAGAGGGAGCTTTACTCTGTATCTAACCCCGTGCTGTACCTGTCCTGGGAGTGTTTGATGGGGACAGTGTAGAAGGAGCTTTACTCTGTATCTAACCCCATGCTGTACCTATCCTGGGAGTGTTTGATGGGGACAGTGTAGAGGGAGCTTTACTCTGTATCTAACCCCGCGCTGTACCTGTCCTGGGAGTGTTTGATGGGGACAGTGTAGAGGGAGCTTTACACTGTATCTAACCCTGTGCTGTACCTGTCCTGGGAGTGTTTGATGGGGACAGTGTAGAGGGAGCTTTACTCTGTATCTAACCCCGTGCTGTACCTGCCCTGGGAGTGTTTGATGGGACAGTGTAGAGAGAGCTTTACTCTGTATCTAACCCCGTGCTGTTCCTGCCCTGGGAGTGTTTGATGGGGACAGTGTAGAGGGAGCTTTACTCTGTCTCTAACCCGTGCTGTACCTGCCCTGGGAGTGTTTGATGGGGACAGTGTAGAGGGAGCTTTACTCTGTATCTAACCCCGTGCTGCACCTGCCCTGGGAATGTTTGATGGGGACAGTGTAGAGGGAGCTTTACTCTGTATCTAACCCCGTGCTGTACCTGCCCTGGGAGTGTTTGAAGGGACAGTGTAGAGGGACCTATACTCTGTATCTAAACCCGTGCTATACCTGCCCTGGGAGTGTTTGATGGGACAGTGTAGAGAGAGCTTTACTCTGTATCTAACCCCGTGCTGTACCTGTCCTGGGAGTGTTTGATGGGACAGTGTAGAGGGAGTTTTACTCTGTATCTAACCCCGTGCTGTACCTGTCCTGGGAGTGTTTGATGGGACAGTGTAGAGGGAGCTTTACTCAGTATCTAACCCCGTGCTGTACCTGTCCTGGGAGTGTTTGATGGGGGGAGAGAACTTTACCCTAAGAAGGAGCTTTACCCTGTATCTAACCTGTACTGTTCTACACCACTGTACCTTGATGCAAACAGGAGGCTAGAGTTGACAGCATTAAAGAAGAGGCTGGAGTTCAGCCTGCGGACTGACCTGGCAGCTGGGTGTTCCAGTAGCAGTGTCTCCAATATCCTGCACCCGTCCTTGGTGATGAGGATATCTCCGGTGGCTCTGACAAACAGCACCTGACGTCCATGAGGCCCGAAGCATCGCACCATGATGTTCTCCAGGCTTTCGGCTGTGTGCACCAACTGTTCAATATCCATCACACACTCAGACTGCAGCTCCACACGACACACAACCAACCTGGATCAGAGCATAACACACATTGTAAAACAACTGACTGGGGCAGTGAACAAAATTAATGAAGTGGACTTTACACAGTGAAACCGGCTTTACAGGACAGATAACTCCCTCTACACTGTCCCCATCAAACATTCCCAGGACAGGTACAGCACAGGGTTAGATACAGAGTAAAGCTCCCTCTACACTGTCCCCATCAAACATTCCCAGGACAGGTACAGCACGGGGTTAGATACAGAGTAAAGCTCCCTCTACACTGTCCCCATCAAACACTCTCAGGGCAGGTACAGCACGGGGTTAGATAAAGAGTAAAGCTCCCTCTACACTGCCCCCATCAAACACTCCCAGGACAGGTACAGCACAAGGTTAGATACAGAGTAAAGCTCCCTCTACACTGTCCCCATCAAACACTCCCAGGACAGGTACAGCACAGGGTTAGATACAGAGTAAAGCTCCCTCTACACTGTCCCATCAAACACTCCCAGGACAGGTTCAGCACAGGTTAGATACAGAGTAAATCTCCCTCTACACTGTCCCATCAAACATTCCCAGGACAAGTACTGCACGGTGCTACATTATAGCTACTTCTTCTGTGGCTTGAGAACTAACTGTAAAACTCCAATGAACCTGTGTAAATTCCCTGCCCTGTTTCCTACAATATGACAGTAACCTCAAGTACTTGACGCACTTTCAGGTCTTAATGTGGGGGTTGTCAATGGCGCTTTATAAATGCAAGTGTTTGTCACTGTTGTCACCCAGATAATTCAGCACTGATCAGGGAGCTGTCTCACCTTGGAGGGTAACAGCAGGTACTCACCTCCAGGCGAGGAATCTTCAGAACAGTTCATTGATGTTTGCCAGCTGATGAAATTCTTCGCTGTGGTTAGCAAGTCATTGTCTTCAGCCTGGGAGAAATCAGATTGCAGCAGAAGTGAGACTCGGTAAGAGGTTCAATCAAGGACATGCCCTCATTTACTGACCTCAGGACATCCCAAAGCGCCTCACAGCCAATGAAGTACTTTCTGAAGTGTGGCCGCCGTTTTGATGTAGGTAACACGGCAGCCAATAAGAGCATGGGACTTAAGAGCAGGAGTAGGCCACTCGGCCCCTCGAGCCTGCTCCGCCGTTCAATAAGATCATGGCTGATCTGGTTATGGTCTCAGCTCTACTTTCCTGCCTGCACCACCACCCCTTCCACCGCCGCTATAACCCGTGACTCCCCTGTCTATCAAAAATCCGTCTAACTCAGCCCTGAATATATTCAGTGATTGAGCCTCCACTGCTCCCTGGGGCAGAGAATTCCACAGACTAACAACTAAAAAATTCTCCTTAAAAGGGAAACCTCATTCTTAAATGGTGTCCCCTTGTTCTAGTCTCCCTCACAAGAGGAAACATCCCCCTAGTGTCCACCCTGTCAAATTCCCTCAGGATCTTATGGGCACAATTTTAAGGCCCTGTCGTGCTGGGGGTGGCGGGCCTGTATAATGCGGCGAGCCGTTCAAAAGTCCATTGACTTTGGCAGGACCGTAAAATTCTGCCCTATATGTTTCAATAAGATCACCTGTCACTCCAGTGGGTCTAGGTCCAGCCCATGGAGCAGTGTCCCACAAATGTCATGGAACAATGACCAGATCATCTCTTGATTCAGGGATGGCCCTGTTCTTCCCCAGGTTTGTGGCCTGTGGGATCTTTTATGTCACCTACGCATTTACTCAGTTTAAGATCCTATCCCAAAGGCGGCACTTCTGACAGTGCAGCACTCCCTTAGTACCGCACTGAGAGTGTCAGCCTCCATTTTGCACTCAGGTTTCTGGCTCGGGACTCGAACGGGCTACTTTCCGAGTCAGGGGCTGAAACAACTACACCTGAGCTAAGTGTATTTGTCAAAAGCAAAAGGTTCTGTTGGTTTCGATGGGCAATCTCCAATACAATGTATCGTGCTTAAACCATACAATGCCGTGGTCGGAACACATCTTTAATACAATGCAGTTTCTGGTCAATGAAGCACAGTGGATTTATTAACCCAGTCAGCAGTGCAGAGGGGAATGATGATGATGCTGAGCAGCAGAGAACCAAGTTGCAGGAAACAACAACAACATGCATTCATATAGCATCTTTTACATAATCAAATGTCCGAAGGCACTTTACCAGAGAGCATTCAGACAAAAACTGTAATCGCGCTACTGGAGGCGACAAAAGGCTTGGTTATGGAGGGAGAATTTAAGGAGATTCTTCATGGAGAAGAAAGGGTCAGACAGAAGGAGAGATTGAGGGAGGGGTTTCCAGAGTTTAAAGCACTGAAAGCTCGGCTGCCAATGATGGGTTGACAGGAATGAGGGGGAGTGTGGTGTAGAGTGAAGGATAGGCCAGTGTTGAGGGAACTGGAGTAGGCCATATAGCCCCTCTAGCCAGTTCCGCACCATTCAATGAGATCATGGGTGATCTGCTACGTAACACAAGCACATAAGAGACAGGAGCACGAGTAGGCCATTTGACCCTTCAAGCCTGCTCCACCATTCAACAAGATCATGGCTGATCTTCAACCTCTACCCTGCCTTCCTGCACTGTCATCATTGTTAATAATGCAGCTGGTGAAGGATAGAACTGGAGCCAATCTTTATACTTTAATGAGGGTTTATTTACAGTTTTGCACAGTGCAAGCAAGCACCTCTTGACCCACCCAGTTTCAGTCTGTGTCTATTTATCATGAATTCTACCTTCAATAGTGTTGTGGGATGATCTGCATCCACACAGGAGGGCAGATCTGGCCTCAGTTAACCATCTCGTCTGAGAGATGCATCGTTCAGTGGTGGTTTCATGCTGACTCCATGGAACAGCACAGAAGGCCATCAAGTCTGAGTCACCTATTTGGAAGAGGAATCTAGTTAGTCCCACTCCTGGGCTCTTTCTCTATAACCTTACAATTTTTTTCTCCTGCAGATATGTATGCAGCTCTTCTCTGTGGCTCAGTTGCTAGCACTCTGACCTTTGTGTTTGAAGGTTGTAGGTTCAAATCCCACTCCAGGACTTGAGCCCAAAAGTCAAAATGTTGACATCATCACCGCCCACCCCCACCCTGTGCAGTAGAGGATGCGCTGCACTATCCAAGGTGCCTCCTTTTGGATGAGACATTAAACAGAGGCCCCATCTGTCCTCTCAAGTGGTTATATTAAAGATCCCATGGCACCCTATCGAAGCGTGGAGGGGAAGTTACCCCGGGTATCCTGACCAGTATTTATCCCTCAACCAACATCGCCAAGAAGCCGATTATCCGGTCATTGTCACATGGCTGTTTGTGGGATCCTGCTGTGCGCAGACAAGCCGCCACACTTCCTTCATGATGACAGCACTTCGAATTGGGTTGCCAACTGCAATGAAATCTGTTCCTGGGAGTTTCATCACATGACTAGCCGCCACGCTCCAGCCCTTAGTTGACCAACACATCCACCCTCGCGACGCACACCACCTTCCTAATGCCATCTGGAAAGCAAAAAGACTCCTTACCCAATTGGATGACGATTGGCCGTCGGCCAAACAGCCTTTTTTTTTGCACCCCCCCCATTTTCAATATTTTCGCACCTGGTGAAGAGAAATGGTCGAAGAAAATGACAAAAAAAACCCCAATCTTTTTTTAATGTCCCGATGAATTGCCTACAGCGTTGTACACAGCAGCAACCTGGAGATTTATCTTCAATTCCTGGGAGAGTCCGGGGCCAGTCCTGGAGGGTTGGCCACCCTGTGTTTCGACAGGCACTTGGCTGGCTGGAAAAGGTGCTTTGGGACGTCCTGATGTGGCGAAAGGCGCTACAGAAATGCAGGTTCTTCCTTTCTGAAGGCTGGGCTATTGGGTGTGTTCCATCCTTCTCATTGCACCTAGTGATATCAATGATATGATTTGAATTACAATAATATTCATTATAATGGGGTCAGTGAGGAGCCAGCACTGGGGGAGGGGGATTTAACCCAGAAACTTGTCAGCTCCTCCCTTAGCTTCTGTGACCCAGAGACTAACATCCAAGGAGTTGGGCTCAACCCCTGGGAGCTCATCCATCCGATTATAATATCAAAGTGCCAGTTTGACCTTCTCAAAGTGACTGTGGCCTAGTCCCGCAGGCTCCAGCTTGACCTTTCACCTCGGCTACACCGATGGGCTTTTTCTCTCTCTCTCCCCCTCCCTACCTCAGGCGGCTCCTCGGCCACCCCGGCGACATTAGGACCCCATCCCCACGTGACCGCTGGGTGACGTCACGCACGCACCTGGGGAGCCCACTTTGGTGAAGGAGCGGGCTTTGGCACCCATCTTGGTGAGGGAGAGGGCTTGGACAGCCATCTTGGTGTTGGAAAAGGCCCGGTCAGCCATCTTGGTGAGGGAATACAGGATTGGTAAAGGATACTGGAGCATCTATAAGATCATAAAGTACAGGAGTTGGCGAAACATAATCCTCCCACCTAACTCCCTACTCTTATCACCCAATCCTCTGCCACCCAACTCTCCACAATTAACACCCAACTCTCCACCCTAGCTACTAAATGCTTACGCTTGCCACCGAACTCCTTAGCCTTGTCACCCAACCTCATACATAAGAACATTAAAAATAGGAACAGGAGTAGGCCATTTGGCCCCTTGCGCTTGTTCCGTCATTCAATAAGATCATGGCTGATCTGATTGTGGCCTTAACTCGACTTTCCCACCTGTCCCCCATAACTCAGCCTTGACTCCTTTGTTGATCAAAAATCTATCTATATCTGCCTTTGAATAAATTCAATGACACAGCCTCCACTGCAACCTGGGGAAGAGAATTCCAAAACCTAATAACCCTCTGAGAGAAGAAATTCCTCCTCTTCTCCATCTTCTGTAGGAGACCCCTTATTTTTAAACCCTGTCTCCTAGTTCTAGATTTTCCCATGAGGGGAAACATCCTCTCAGCATCTACCCTGTCAAGCCCCTCAGAATCTCATATGTTTCAATAAGATCACCTCTTGTTCTTCTGAAGTCTAATGAGTTTGGGCCCAGCCTGCTCAAACTCTCCTCATAAGACAAGCCCTTCAACTCAGGAATCAACCAAGTGAATCTTCTCTGACCTGCCTCCAATGCACGTATGTCCATCCTTAAATAAGGTGACTAAACTGTACATGATGGTCTCACCAATGACGTGTACAGCTGTAGCAAGACTTCCCTACTTTTATACTCCATCCCCCTTGCAATAAAGGCCAATATTCCATTTCAAAAACAGAAACAGAAATACCTGGAAAAACTCAGCAGGTCTGGCAGCATCGGCGGAGAAGAGCACAGTTGACGTTTCGAGTCCTCATGACCCTTCAACAGAACTAAGTAAAAATAGGAAGGGGTGAAATATATGCTGGTTTAAGGGGGTGGGGGGCAGGGTTTGTTGGGACAAGCAGCCAGTGATTCCATTTGCCTGCTTAATTACTTGCTGTACCTGCACGCTAACTTTTTTGTCATTCAAGTAGAAGGACACCCAGATTTCTCTGTACCACAGCATTCTGCACTCTCTTTTCATTTAAATACTATTCTGTTTTTCTACTCTTCCTGCCAAAGTGGACAAGCTCACATTTTCCAACATGGTACACGTGCCAAATGTTTGCCCACTCACTTAGCCTATCTATTGGTTCTGAAGAAGTCATCTGGACTCGAAATGTTAACTCTTTCTCTCCACAGATGCTGTCAGACCTGCTGAGTTTTTCCAACAATTTCTGTTTTTGTTTCAGATTTCCAGCATCCGCAGTATTTTGCTTTTATATTTTTGCTTTAACCTATCTCTATCCTTTCTCTGACAATTTGTACCTGCCTTACAACTTGCTTTCCTGCCTATATTCATATTGTTAGAAAATCTGGCTGCAGTACAGTCTGGCCCTTCATCTCAGTCATGACCGTAAATAGTTGAGGCACCAGCACCAATGCCTGCAGCACTCCATTAGTTACAGTTTGTCAGCCATAAAATGACCCATTTATCCCGACTCTCTGTTCCCTGCTAGTTAGCCAGTCCTCTAACCGTGCTAATGCATCACTCCCAAAACCATGAACCTTTTATGTGGCACCTCATCAAATGTCTTTTGGAATTCCAAACGCACTACATCTATTGTTTCCCCTTCACCCACCAGGGGCAGATTTAAAATGAAGAAAACACTGTGCCGTGATTGGGGGCCCCAAAATGAATGAGTTTCAAAGTATAAGGAGCGGGGGTCTGGTTAAGGTGCTGAGGTGGTACTAGGGTTAGAGATGGCACTCCGTGAGAAGTAACAGTGACCCATAATGGCAAGGAAAAATTCCATGAAGTTGGTGGGCTTGTGAAATGATCCATTCTGGTTACAAATCATCCAGCGCTGAATTTTGGCTGAATGATTAGCCAACATGGGGAAACTGTAACTCTCATCATTACTCAAGATTTTGATAGATCACAGCATTTTTCAACAGCCCCCTGATCACAAGCTAGGCTGCCAGTGATAACACAATGTACCAAACAGATATAAGCCCTATCTATAAAACACCACAGAAGCAAATGTCTCTTAACATTTTCCCCAGCTCTTCAAATATAATAAGCATTTAATGTACAAGATATTGTGCAGGCTGTTGAGTTATACAATTTTAAAATATTTCTCCAACTAAAGTTCCTTACGTCTGCAGGAATATATATATATATATATATACACGCGCATATGTTAACACGCTTTAAATGCTGCAACCTGTAAATGTAGAATCACAGAATTTTAATGGCACAGAAGGAGGCCATTCGGCCGATTGTGTCTGCACCAACTCTCCAAATGAGCATTATGAGCTCGTGCCATTGCCCTGCCTTTTCCCCGTATCCCTGCACATTGTTTCTATTCAAATAATCCTCTAATGCCACCTTGAATGCCTCGATTGAACCTGCCTCTACCATACTTCCAGGCAGTGCATTCCAGATCTGAACCACTCGCTGTGTGAAAAAGTTTTTTCTCATGTCACATTTGCCTCTTTTGCAATTCACTTTAAATCTGTGCCCTCTCGTTCTTGATCCTTTTACGAGCAGGAACAGCTTCTCCCTATCTACTATGTCCAGCCCCCTCATGATTTTGAACATCTCTATAAAAGCTCCTCAGCCATTTTCTCTCCAAGGAGAACAGTCCCAACTTCTCCAATCTATCCTCATAGTTGAAGTTTTTCATCGCTGGAACAATTCTTGTAGACCTCTTCTGCACGCTCTCCACTGTGTTCACAACCTTCCTATAATGTGGCACCCAGAATTGTACACAATCTTCCAGCTGAGGTCTAACGAGTGTCTTATATAAATTCAGCATAACCTCCTTGCTCTTGTACTCTCAGCCCCTATTAATAAAACCCAGGATACTACATGCTTTATTAACTGCCCTCTCCCCCTGTCCTGTCACCTTCGATGATCTGTGCACATATACACCAAGTCTTTCTGCTCCTGCACCCCCTTCAAAATTTCACCCTTATTTTGTATTGTCTGTCCATATTCTTCCAACCAAAATACATCACCTCACACGTCTCCACATTGAACTTCATCTCCCACCTGTCTACCCACTCAACCAATTTGTCTTTGTCCTCTTAAAGTTCCACACCATCCTCCTCGCAGTTTACAACACTCCCAAGCTTCATATCATTCGCAAACTTTGAAATTGTTCCCTGTACACCATGATCTAGATCATTAATATATATCAGGAAAAGCAAGGGTCCCAATACCGATCCCTGGGGAACTCCACTACAAACCTACCTCCAGCCCGAGAAATATCCATTGACCATTACTCTCTGTTTCTCAGTTTCATTTTTAAACTGGCACCTACAGCTTTGGGAATATCGTACGCAATATTTAGATTGTAATGTTTTTTTTAAGATTGAGTATTATTTGTAAAGGACTATGTGTTAAATGTGGTGAATTTTATAGTTGATATGTTATTAGTAACAGCATAGTTTATATCCGCCCCCACATCATCCTTTCCACAAACCAAAAGTAATTTTGTTTATTCAATGTTTGAAACTCTCCCACATTCTAAATGTTTATTCCAATGTCCCTTTCAACAGGTTGAAGCTGGATTTACCAAGAACGCTTCAAGTGAAACTGTCCTGACTCCCCTCCTTCTGCAAACTCTTTGGTCAGTTCTGATTGAGACCTGCCAGTTCCCCGGCGTTAGCTGTCAGCTGCCCTCAGTTGGCACCAGTGCCGAGGCGGCAATTGTTTCCCGAAAATGAATTTTGGCTTTAAAATCCCTGTTCCCTGCACAACCCCCATCGGATTCGTTTACTGTCACACTCCTTAATTCACTGCTTTTGACACCAGTTGTTCCTGTGTGGTAGTCTCGCTTGGTGGTTGAACTAAAACTAAAAATAACACTTACAAAGAATAAAAGCAAAAAACTGCGGATGCTGGAAATCCAAAACAAAAACAAAAATAAAAATACCTGGAAAAACTCAGCAGGTCTGACAGCATCTGCGGAGAGGAACATAGTTAACGTTTCGAGTCCGTATGACTCTTCAATTTACAAAGCATGTTGGGGACCTGATAGGAAGAATGGCGGTATAGATGAGAAGGAGCTGTTTGTGTTTGCATACAGCTCAGTCATTATATATATAAGGAAGGTTTAATCGCTTTCCACAGTGATATCTATTAACAAGCGTTCCAACAAATTATTTTTCCATTATACTTAGCAACGTTTCAGTAATTCTGCTCATTTTATTTGATGTTGTGCATTTGTGAAATGAGAGAAGCAAAAGGACAGGCTCAAACTAAATCCAAATGGATTGTCCTTAACAGAAATGATGTCCAATTTTTTTTAGAGATTTTGTTTTACCTTAACAACCCTTAAATTTATATTCAGATAGATTAAATAAATAAATCTGTGTGCAGAATGAGAGGGGATTAAGCGAAGCAGACACAAATATGCACAGGGAGTAAAGGCTATCGTTCCGTCAAAACAATATCTAATCCTATAAAGTGCTCTCACGCATCGCTGCGAGTGTTATCTTAACACTGGGAACTCCGGACAATATTTCCCAGAGCAAGGATCCTGCGTTGCCACCAGCCCCCTTTTTTCACCGGGCACCGTGGATCTGCGGAGTTTTTTGGAAGATGTTGTCAGGGAGCGACTGCTCTCAGCGAGTCCAAGCGGGTGGTCAGTTTTTGATGGGAATGGGCTCATAATGCGCATTATATTGCTCATTTAGAAAATGTTCAGGGCAGTTGATGTAACAGCAATCACCCAGGCTGATATAAAAAGGGCGTAAAGATGAGGCTGAGCACAGGGGCCCACTCACTATAAATCCGCCACTGCATCCACCTGTTTGTTACATTCTCAAATGACAGTAATAAATTTGCAAACATGATTTGCCTTTCACAAAACCATGTTGACTCTGCCTAATTGCAGTATGATTTTTTTAAATGTCCTGCTAATATCTCTTTACTAATGGGTTCTAGCATTTTCCCAATGACAGATGTTAGGTTAACTGACCTATAGTTTCCTGTGTACTGTCTCCCTCTTTTCTTGAATAGAGGTATTACACTTATGGTTCTCTAATCCACTGGGACGTTTCCAGAATCTAAGGAATTATGGAAGATTACAACCAATGCATCCACTATCTTTATAGCTACTTCTTTTAAGACCCAAGAGTGGAGGTGATCATGTCCAGGAGACTTGTCAGTGTTTAATCCAATTAGTTTCTCTGGTAGTTTTTGATCATGATTGTTTTAAATTTCTTCCTCCCTTTTTCCTCTTGATTTTCTACTATTGGTCGGATGCTTTTTGTGTCTTCCACTGCGGAGACAGATACAAAGTACTTGTGAATGGGTACAGTATGATTGCGATTACGGAGACATGGCTGCAGGGACCAAGACTGGGAACTGAATATCCAAGCGTACTCGATATTTAGGAAGGACAGGCAGAAAGGAAAAGGAGGTGGGGTGGAGTTGTCAGTTAAGGATGAAATCAGTGCGATAGTGAGAGAGGATATTGGCTCAGAAAATCTAGATGTAGAATCAGTCTGGGTGGAGCTAAGAAGCAACAAAGGGCAGAAAATATTAGTGGGAGTTGTCTATAGGCCTCCAAACAGTAGTGGTAAAGTAGGGGACGGCATTAAACAGGAAATTAGAGATGCATGTAATAAGGGTGCTACAGTAATCATGGGTGACTTTAATCTATATGTAGACTGGGCAAACCAAATTAGCAATAATACTGTGGCAGATGAATTCCTGGAGTGCATATGAGATGGTTTTTTAGACCAATATGTTGAGGAACCAACTAGTGGTCAGGCTATTCTAGATTTGATATTGTGCAATGAGGAGGGATTAATTAATAACTTGCTGTGCCTTTAGGTAACAGTGATATGGTAGAATTCTTCATTAGGATGGAAAGTGAAGTAGTCCAATCCGAAACTAGGGTCCTAAATCTAAACAAAGGAAACTACGAAGGTATGAATTGTGAGTTGGCTAAGATAGATTGGGGAACTTCATTAAAAGGCATGGCGGTGGATAGACAATGGCTAATATTTAAGGAACAAATGTATACATTGCAACGGTTATATATTCCTTTCTGGCATAAAAACACAACAGGAAAAGCGACCCAACCATGGCCAACAAAAGAAATTAAGGATAGTGTTAAATCCAAAGAGGAGTCATATAAAGTTGCTAGAATGAGAGGTGATCGCATTAAAATGTATACAATTCTGACAGGGATGGACAGACTGGATGCAGGGATGATGTCTCCTCTGGCTGGGGGGAGGGGGTTTAGAACAAGGAGTCACTGTCTTAGGATATGGAGTAGACCATTTAGGACTGAGACGAGGAGAAACATCTTCACTCGGAAGGTCGTAAACCTGTGGGATTCTCTACCATAGAAGGCCATGGAGGCCAAGTCACTGACTATATTTAAGAAGGAAATAGGTTCCTAGACTCCAAAGGTGTCAAGGGGTATGGAGAGAGGGAGCAGGAGTATGGCGTTGAAATAGAGGATCAACCATGATCATATAGGAGCAGGCTTGAAGGGGCGAATGACCTACTCCTGCTCCTATTTTCCATGTTTCTATGTTTCAAAGTCTCTGCCATTTTCTTGTTTCCCATTATTAATTCCCCAGTCTCACCCTCTAAGGGACCAATGCTCACTTGAGCTACTTTTTTCCTTTTTATACATTTGTGGAAGCTTTTACTATCTGTTTTCTATATTTCTTGCTTGTTTTCTATCATACTTCAGTTTCTCCCTCTTTATTATATTTTTAGTCATTCTTTGCTGGTTTCAATGACTTTCCTAATCTTCTGCTCTACTTTTAATCTTCACAGTATTGTATGCTTTTTCTTTCAATTTGATACTTCTGTTAACTTCTTCAGTTAGCCAAGGATGGTGCATCCTTATTATATATTAATATATCTTTGTTGAGAGTTATGAAATAAAGGTCTGCCACTGCATCTCCTGTCTTATCTTTTAACCTCTTTTCCCAGTTCACTTTAGCCAACATTGTTTTCGTACCTTTGCAATTGCCTTTGTTTAAATTTAAGACTCTAATTATGGGGCACATTATTCATCCTCAAAACGAATATGAAATTCTATCATGTTATAGTCATTCTTGCCTAGAGGATCCTTTACCACGAGGTCCTTAACTAATCATGTCTCATTACACATTAACTGGTTTAAAATCACCTGTAGGTTACAGAAGGTATTGTTCTAAGAAACTGTCCCAAACACATTCTAAAAACTCATCTTCCAAATTGCCAATTTGAATTGTCCAATTCATGAGAAGATTAAAATTACCTTCCTTGTGTTATGGCACGGCTGATGGTAAATGCCAAGCTGCCCAAATCCCCAAAGGGAAACTTGAACGCTGCCAAAACAGTTTTTGCAATCTGTATAGTATGAGGAGAGATTCTGAAATCAGTAAATGAGATCCCTGACTACTTGTGATGATTTTATAGTAAAGTAAACGCTTATTAAAAGAATAAAGCAAATTATACACAAGGATGGCTTCACACAGTTAACAGTACTTTAAAATAGTTCCACAAGATCTTAACTTAACTACCTTCAGAGCTACCTTCTGTTCAGCAACGATCCGTAATAGATTTTAAAATCTATAGAATTCCAGTAATTTTTACCACACAGTGCTTTTTTTCCCTTGGGGTGTCCTCTGAGACTAACAGCAACTGGATCTTCAGGTCTGGCCTTGTTCACATTGTCTTCTGGGAGATCTGACCAGCTACCCTGCTGTCTTCTGGGAGATTTGACCAGCTACTCTGTTGTCTTCTGGGCGATCTCTCTATTTGTCTCAACCAATTTCTTCAGAAGTGCTTTCTTCCCAGAATTGATTAAACTCGTTTCGTTACCCTAGCTCTTAAACTTGTAAAAACAAACTTACCCTATCTTTACCTTACTCACCCCTTTTACAACCTGCATAAAACACCCTTTGAACTAAAACAACTCAATTCAAAAACACTGCTGTTATTGCTTTATGTAAAACTCTAATTGAAGTTCCTCTTGGTTAATTAATATCTCAAAAACTACTTCTTACTGTTGACTTTAGACTCTTGCAGTCACTCTGGCTCTTAATCCAATTACCATATTTACAACAGAAACAGCCTGTCTTCCAGTACATAAGAAATATGACAGGGTTATTAACAGAGGAAAAATATTACAATTTCTTGTTTTCTGACACTTGCAATCCCAGATTATTTCTTGATGTATACTCTGTTCCACTGTGCAACTACTGTTAGGAGGCCTATAAACTACCCCCACTTCCTTGCTTTGCTATTTCTTATCTCCATGGAAACAGATTCTACACCTTGATCTTCCAAACCAAGACCATTTATCACAATTGTACTGACCACATAATTTATTAACAAAGCTACCTCACCTCCTTTTCTTTTCCTCCTGTCTTTCCACAATGTCAAATATCCTTGACTGTTCAGGTCCCAACCTTGGCCACCTTGCAACCATGTCTCTGTAATGGTTATTATATCAAACTCCTTTATTTCTGTCTTGCTATCAATTTATCCATCTTATTATGTATACTTCAAGCATTCAGATAAAAAGCCTTTAATTCTGTCCTTTTGCTGTGTTTGTTTACTCTGACCTTATTTGCTGGTGCACACTTATGTTTGCATGCTCTGTCCCTTCCTGTCACTCTCTGGTTATCATGACCCACATCGCTAACCCACACTATTGCGTTATCCTTTCTCTTTAACTTTCTAAATCTCCCCCCACCCGGCCACCCCGGCCCCTGACCTCCTCCCCCTACTACATAGTTTAAAGTCCTCTCTACAGCCCTAGTTATATGACTCACCAGGACACTGGTCCCAGTACAGTTCAGGTGAAGACCATCCCAACACTTTCATCTTTCCCCAGTACTGTGCCAGTGCCCTCTGAATCAAAACCCAATTGTCTCACATTAACCTGTAATCCACACATTTAAGCCCCTGATCTGATTTTCCCTGTGCCAATTTGCTCATGGTTCAGGTAGAAATCCAGAGATCATTACTTTTGTGGTTCTGCATTTTAATTTAGCCCCTAGCTGCTAATACTTCCTTAGCAGAGCCTCTTTCTTAGTCCTACCTGTGTCGTTGGTACCCACGTGGACATTAACAATTGGATCCTTCCCCTCTCACTCCAGGTTCCACTCTAGCCTTGAGGAGATGTCCTTAACCCAGGCACCGGGCAGGCAATACAGCCGTCAGGACTCACCCTTTCGACAGTAGAGAACTGTATCTATCCCCATAACTATACTGTCCCCTACTACAACTACGTTCCTTTAATTCCCCCCACTTGACCTCAGTGGTGTGGTCAGTCTCCTCACCACCAACTCTCCACCCTCCCTTCTCTCAATAATAAGAAAAGTGATGCAAGGTGTTGTCAACAGTGCTATCAGGCGATGCTTACTCAGTGATAACTTGCTTACTGAGGATCAGTTTGGGTTTCACTGGGGAGATTCATTACAGACCTCATTATATGGACAAAAGAGCTGAACTCCCGAGGTGAGGTGAGATTGACTGCCCCTGACATCAAGGCAGCATTTGACCGAGTGTAACATCCAGGAGCCCTAGCAAAACTGGAGTCAATGGGAATCAGGAAAACTCTCCGCTGGTTGGGATCAAACCTAGCACAAAGGAGGATGGCTATGGTTGTTGGAGGTCAATCATCCCAGTTCCAGAACATCACTGCAGAGTTCCTCAGAGTAGTGTCCTAGGTCAAACTATCTTCAATTGCTTCATCGATGACCTTATCTCCATCGTAAGGTCAGAAGTGGAGATGTTCGCTGGTGATTGTGCAATGTTCAGCACTATTTGCGACTCCTCAGATACTGAAGCAGTCAGTGCCCATATGTAGCAAGACCTGGACAACATTCGGGCTTGGGCTGATAAGTAGCAAGTAACATTTGTGCTACACAAGTGCCAGGCAATTGCCATCTCCAACATGAGAGAACTTAACCATCTATCTTTGGTGTTCAATGATGTCACCATTGCTAAATCTCCCACCATCAACATCCTGGGGTTACCAGGGGTCTCCAGGTCCATGTGTATTGATCTTTGAAGATGGCTGGACATATTCAGAGAGCAGTTATCAAAACCTATGGGCTTTTAGGCTTTATAAATAGAGTCATTGAGTACAAAAGCAGGGAAGTTATGCTGAACCTTTCTAAAGGTCTGGTTAGGCCAGAACGAGAGTATTGTATCCAGTCCTGGTCACCACACTTTTGAATGTAAAAGGTCCTTAAGATAATGCTGGGGATTTTTACCAGAATGGGTCCAGGGATGAGGGATTTTAGCTTCACGTTGAGGTTGGGTAAGCTGGGTTTGTTCTCCTTGCAAAGGAGCTTTGAGAGAGGTGTTCAAGATTATGACAGGTTTAGATAAGTTGCTTCCATTAGCTGATGGTACAAGGACTCCTCCTTCCCCTTTAGGTACCATTCTTTAAGAGGGCGTTGGCGACCATGGACTGCCATCGGATTGGTCCATGATGATGCTTAGCCAAGTACTGCTGGTGGTTTGCCGTTGCCTTCTGCAGTATGGCTAATCAGGAAACTCTCCCGCTCTTACTGCCTGCCATCAGACTTACCAGAAGCATTCACAGGCAGATAATCAACCTGTTTGGCCACATTATGAATGCACCTTCCATGGCCATGAAATCCCAGAGCGGGATTTGAACCCAGAGCTTCTGGCCCAGATGTAGGGAGGCTACCCACTGCGCCACAAGACCTGGGACCGGGACTAGGGGACACAAATTTAAAATTTTTGGCAAGAGGCGAGGAGGTTGTGATTAAGAACATTATTTGGCAGTGATCAGGTCATGACCTGGACCCCACTGCTTATGAGGGCAATGGGAGCAGATATGATCAATGCTCTGAAAAGGAAATTGAATGGGCACTTGAGGGAAATAAACTTAAAGCGCTACGAGGATAAATCAGGGCATTGGATCGCTCAACAGAGAGCTGGCTTTGAGCTGATGGGTTGCCTAGCCTCCTTTTGTGCAGTAATGCACCTAACGTATTATCTATGCTGCCTCTCGGTGGCATCATCCAAAGGCACAGCGTTAAATTTACACAATCCCCATAGAGACCAAGAACCTTCAAAAAGAGAAGTGAGTTTCCCAGTGACTGATGGAAAGAATCGAAGGACAAGATTTCACGTTGTAGGATGTTTTGGTAACAAACTAAAATAAAGTTAGAATGAACATTACTTAACAGGCAACGAATACACACTCAAAAAAAAGGTATTTCCCACATCAACGAACAAATACAACCAAAATACTTTATAACGCTGTTAGGGGGAAATATAGGGATACAGTAATTATTAGGGGTACAGTAAGAACTTATTGAAAGGGAATAAATTACGTAAAATCTCCAAGCACATTGGCAGTTAAAGGTTACCAGATGAACCTTGCACAGCCTTAGGGCCTGCAAACAACAGAAAGGCCTTGGGAGCCGGACTGCAGTCAGAGCATTGGCAATAACAACTAAGATTAAGTGTGTTCTTCAACAGATAGGGGAAGGACATATGGTCCCAGAGGGAAGGTCTCTGCCTGGGTGAAAAATAGGGACATACGATGCATGTACCTGTTATGAGATGTCTGTTTAATGTAAACTATATGTTGATGAGATCAGAATCTGGAAACTGTTCTTGTATGTGACCAATAATGTATAAATATGTTGAACATTTGTAATTTAGCAGAGTACTGTCTCAAGCTGCATTGAGATGGTGCCCTCCTTGCAATTGCTCGAATAAACGATCGTAGCCTGTACCTGAGTCTCCTGTGGTCCGTTCATCAAAGATATCACATCAATTTGGCGTAGTCAGCAGGATAACTGGATCGGATCCTCGGGGCGGCTCTGCAAAGTGGGTGAGTATATTTTATTTACCACCCGTAGTTAGTGCAGTAAACCTACCCAAGAACAGTCCGTTCAAGTATCAAAGAATCAGGAGGAGGACTCAGGACAGGAGATAGGAGGCGCCAGGGGTAAGAGGCAGAGCCGTGCAGGGAGGGTCGGACCATTACCAGAGAGAGGAGGCAGAGCCGTGCTGGCGGGTTACGGTTTGAAATATAACCTTAGCCAAAGCCGCGCAGGGAGGTCAGGTCCCAAGTGAAACCGCACATACCTCAGATAACTAAGTTGTTAGGACCATGTGAACGTACCACGCAGAGATAGACGGAAAATAGGAACAGAATGCCATCAGGGAAACAAAATAGCACTATGGGACTCGACTGGGAAACCACGGACTCCATTATGCAGAAGGAGGGGTGGAACCCACAGGGAACCCCCCCTGAGAACAAAAACAGTGGTGGTTAGAGCAAGAAAAGGATAATGGTTATTATCACACTGTACCTACAGTTGTGTAGACAGGTTAATACTAAATTCTAGTCGATTAGAGAGAGAGAAACAAAGTCAGATCCAGGACAGATCAGAACAGTGGTGGCAGCAGCCTGTAGTGACACTGATCAAGAGGGGGAAAGCTCCGAAGGAGAAACCTTTGAGGGAGCTGAGGCAGTTCTGTCCTCATATGAACCAACCGCCCCACTGTGCCCATTGCATCCCATGGCCCCTATGGCAATAACCGTTAGGGAAAGTAAAGTCAGGAAAGGCGAATTAAAACCCGAAGGGAGAAAGGAGGCTGAGGGATGGGAAGGGGATGAGGAGATTGATGGGGTTACGGAGAAAGTTAAGCACGTACCATTCAGCCTGGGGGAGAAACAGGCTTTGCTTAAAGAACTGCTGAGACTTAAAACTCGGCATAGCAACCCAGATTTCTGGAACAAATTGCGGGAAATGCAAGATTTCCATGCAATGCACCCCCTCGATACCCACATACTGGTGAAGGCGAAGTGCCCAGGGGATATTTGGGGAAGATTGCCCCTACAGTTTAGAAGTGGAGATTGGGCAAAACCTGGGGACGTCCCCGATCGGGAGAAGGTGACAGCCCTGCACAGGGACTTTGAGGAGGCAGTTAAGCAAGCCTTGGGGGAGGAAGAAATTGGGGGTGCATAATGTCCCGTGCGGGATGACGAGATTTTCCTGAAAATGGGGAAGGATGATTGGGACCCGAAAGGTCCGCTACTGAATTTTCTGTAACTTAAAAAAATGAATTGATCTAAGTTACAAGAGCTGCTTGTGCTGAGGAGAGAGAGAGAAAGAGAGAAAAGGGGGGTACCCCTAGGGGAGTTAATAAGCACTGACAGGCAGGAGCTGGGGAAATGTGAGCTTTCGTCAATTTGATGGTCCCTATAGGTGGAGCCTTCAAGATCCCTTTATTTCCCCCACTGCTATTTGAAGTTTCGTTTAGAATATGAGAGTTTTAAGTTGTTAATCAGGGTTAGATGAACCAACCTTTGTACCACCCCCTTGCAGACTAGTATCACCAGCTTCCGAGCTGATTGGGATTGATACATACGAGTTACATTAACTCATATGAGTTAGTATTCTAAAATTCTGAGGGGAAAAATTACCCGAAGTTCAAGGGATTCTAGGAAAACCAAAAGGAATAAACACACGGTCTAGGTGGTTCCAATGGATAAAAAGGGGTTTCTTTTGAAGAGATGAATTAAATATGAAAGGAAATCTGCATTCCAACAGCACTGTTATTTGAAGTTGGGACAAGGCTTGAGGTGTAAAGTGCAGTGTAAATTAAGAGGTTACTTTGAATAACGAGGATGCTATCTAAGATAATGAATGTGTCGATAAACATATGGGAATTATAACTTGGATACAAATCAATACACATAAGAAAGAGGTTGTTTTAATTTTGATAGTGTAAATTACATTTCTTACCAAGTTTAAAATTTGAGTTTAATTTCTCAAAAGGGAATTTTCATTTTAAAAGGCTTGACAACAATTTGCACTAATTCAAATGCTGCAAGCTTTTGTATTTGTAAGTCTGTTCCCAAAATATGAAGCTAAGCTCAAGACCTTGACAAAGTTTGGCAGAAATCCAATTTTTGGCTGAGTTAATGAATCTGGGTCAATTGTAAAATAAACGGGTCAGACACAATTTAGCGGGTTACTCTTGAGACAATAAAATGTTTGAGAAGAAGATAAGGAAGCAAAACATGTCAATGCCTGATTTCTGTTTTTAAAACTGTTATGAGAATATTTTATTTATTTTAAAGACTCTCCAGGCAACCTGAACAAGATAAGATGGTAGCTGTTGCATGTGTAAAATGGTATGAGGCAAGTAGGAGAAAGAGTTAAGGAAAGAGGACACAATATACAAACATTTTTAAGGGAAGTGAATTTGATAATCTGGCCATCAACTGAGACATTGGAAATGCACAGAGGGAAATAAGCAAAGATCTAGAGATAGAGATCCTCGTTGACACGGAATAGTTAATACGGCCTAAAGAGCAAGGAAACATTATAAACGATCAAGACAATAGAGAAACTGAAATCAAGAGAATCTTAGGATGATCATGGTCAGGGGAAAAAAGCTTAGAGGTAAAACTATGTGGAATCTGTAGTTCAGAAGTTGAAATGTAAGGAGAAATAATACTTAACAACAGTTTACCACAAGATGGATACAGGTAAAGGGAAAGCTGGAAAAAGGCTAAATAGATGCATTACTGATTGTATTAATGTGCCTGCGAGGTACAAAAAGTAAGACCACAGGATTAACACTATGATGACAGGCAGAGTTAAGCTGCTCGCAGAGAGAACTGCCACTGGAAGTGAAGATACTGAGCCATTGAAAGATAGGATAAGAAGGTGCATTGTAGAGTTGTGTTGGGAGTTAAGGAATTGAGGTCCGACATGGGACAGCAGCAGGAGACAGTAGACTGGAAGGAGTGGAGGGTGCCTATCCAGATGGATTCAGATCAGGGAACTCATTTCACAGGAAGAGTCATTAAAGAAATGTATAAATTTAAATATAAACAGAAATTCCACATTCCCTACCAGCCATGGAGCTCGGGGATGGTGGAAAGGATGAACTGAACTTAAAAAAAAACATCAATCACAAAAGCAATTCAAGAGACAGGGAACAGCCCAATATTCTAATGCACCTTAGGGCTACCCCAAGCAGGACCGCCGGGTTCACCCCATTTGAAGTAATGACAAGGAGAGCAATGCAGTTACCAGAGGGAATCATAGTAGGTATGTAGTATGCAGTACCACTAAAAGGAAGGATGCGAGACTATGTGAGGGAAATAAGTAAGCAATTGCATGAGTTAAGGAAGGAAGTCAGAGACCGACAGGTGATTAAGGATATGGAAACAGGCAAATCCAAAGAGCAACAATGGACCAAGTGGGGAATAAGGTGATGGTCAAGGTGAGCTCGGAGCGAACAGGCATGGACCATACGAGGTAATTATGACAGGTGATACATGCGCACTTGTAGATATGAGAACGGGAAGTAAATGGAGGCATTACACACAGTTAAAGATACATGACAATTGACCAAGCGGTAACCCGGAGAACGGGAGCCGATGTTAATGTCTCCACAGATCTATGATCCTAGTCGTGGGCATATCGGTACTGGCAACAAGGTCAGGGATCATCACTGCTCACCCCGCACTGCAGGAGGAACTTTGGTACAACACGGACAGTGCCGAATGCGACACGCAAGGGGGAATAATAACTGTAGCAATAGGAGAACAAATGGTCTTGAATTGTAGTAAGGGTATGCTTCAGGTTGGGCACGATTTGATGAGAAGTCAGTGGTTCATGGATGCGAAAGATGGCGCTTATGTTAAATTCCCAAATCTAACTACTGTGTGTCTTAAGTATAAGGAGTGGGAAGGGCAGTTCGGCTTCGGCTGTACGGTAGAAAGCCGTATTCAAGTAGCGTGTGCAACAACACGCAAGATTGTTATTCATTCTCATGTCGGAGATTCTAAATGGAACATCTGTAGCCCAAACAATAATATCATACCGACTCGTGAAAACAGCGGTGACAAAAGATGGACGTGGGAGGTCCGTCCAAGGGAGGGTACCAACACCAGTACTAGTCCCCCCACAGTTACCCCTATGCCAACCGACCCACCTTGTCCGGACATGTATCCGGGGCCGACAAATGGTCTCGTATTGATCAACCAAAACAAAGTTCCCTATGATAATGTACACCATGAGCTGGTAAACGTAGTCTTGAATGTATCCGGTGTCACCCTGCCCCAGTGGTGCCCAACCCACACCCAAGCACTCTATACGGCTCTGACCAGCCAGTTGATGGCTGAAGCGGTCCAGTTTAACGGCGGGATGCGATCAGGCCCAGAGGGGGTCCGAGCTAAGCGCGGCCTGATAAATGATGCTGCCACATTATTCAATACAGGGACATCAATAGTTAATTACATTGACCTAGCAACTGTAGATCAGAAGGTCCGTACCCTGAGCTTTAAGCTTAAGGAGATTCTAGAGCGGGGACAGCGGATCCAGGATACCCAATTAGATACGAACCAGGATGTGACATGGTTAATTCAAAGCCTGGCAACTGTGCTTGAAAGTCATGCGGGGACTATCAATAAATTAATTGAAATAGGGAAAAATATTTCAGATGAAGTGAGCAGAAATGATGTTTGCAGCTATGGATCTTGGGCACTGGAACAAGCCCGAGAGGATTTAAGAAAGATTAAAGAAGGGATAGTTCCTTTATGGGTAACTAATGAGCATTTATTTAATCTTTCACGACACAAGGATCATGACTTGACCGGTTGCCAGCTCAGAGGTTTAACAAGTGTATATAGAATGAATGTCGAATGTATAGTGAATAGTAATATACTAATAGGCATTGTATTAGTAATACCTGTCATACCTATGTCAACACCCGGCAGGACATTATATAGAGTAGAAAACATTGGGATTATAAGGGGGGATTATTATATTAAGTATCACGATATTCCACCTTACGCGGTATGGAATTATAGTTAGCTCCACATTAGAAGGGTGTAGCATAGAAGCCACCGCAGTAGTATGTGCACATCTGTTATATGAGACGGAGGAAGCGAAGTGTGGATTTAAAGCAGCAGCAAAATGTACAATGGAGACTATATGGGCTGTAAAAGAACCGACCCATGTTGCATATGCAGGGAATGGGAGATATTGTATCACCACGTGGCAGGAAAGAATCCAGTACGGGAACAATGTGCCCTATCCACAATCAATCGGTGTGCCTGCACCCACAGGTGCCAGCAAGGGTGGGGAAGGTGGAACTGGTTGAAATATACAAGAGAGGAACAACTACTATTCAGGTCATGGAAAGCCTTAAAGATAACCGGACACAGTATCTGAACCAGTTCTCCTACAAAATTCCCCTATTACCAGAGCATCTCACAGTGATTTGGGGCAGGCTCGGCAGATATATGGAACTTACTGTACACTGCAGCAACGGGTTAGAGCCTTAAAGACGGATATTGAACAAATAGATGTCTCTACCTGGTGGGAGGATCTGTGGGATTGGGGCTCGAATGTACAGATACACCCCTGGATTCAGATTATCTCCCATGCCCTAGTTATACTTCAGCTGATATTGGTTATGTATCTAACGTACTTGATATACCGCACCCGGAGGTCACAAAAAAGGTGGCGTTGCGGGAGTTTTAGTAGGTGGAGCAGGAATCTGGTAAACCAGAGGTTCGGATTAAAGGACCAGATGATACAGATGGTTTGACCAGTACCCGTACCCTTTACGTGCCAAAACTGGATACCTGGCCAGTATCAATGGGCGGCGGTACATAAATGGAGGGCGGGGGGGGGGGGGCAATGGACAACACCACAATAGTTGGCTACCTTGGGCTAAGCCAAGGGCCAAAAGGGGGAACTGTTAGGGGGAAATAAAGGGATACAGTAATTATTAGGGGGAATATAGGGGTACAGTAAGAACTTATTGAAAGGGAATAAATTACTTAAAATCTCCAAGCACATTGGCGGTTAAAGGTTACCAGATGAACCTTGCACAGCCTTAGGGCCTGCAAACAACAGAAAGGCCTTGGGAGGCGGACTGCAGTCAGAGCATTGGCAATAACAACTAAGATTAAGTGTGCTCTTCAACAGATGGGGGAAGAACAGATGGTCCCAGAGGGAAGGTCTCTGCCTGGGTAAAAAATAGAGACATACGATGCATGTACCTGTTACGAGATGTCTGTTTAATGTAAACCTATATGTTGACGAGGTTGGAATCTGGAAACTGTTCTTGTATGTGACCAATAATGTATAAATATGTTGAACATTTGTAATTTAGCAGAGTACTGTCTCAAGCTGCATTGAGATGGTGCCCTCCTTGCAATTGCTCGAATAAACGATCGTAGCCTGTACCTGAGTCTCCTGTGGTCCGTTCATCAAAGATACCACATCAACGCGTTTTTACTTTACACCATGTTCCCAGCCTTGAAGGTTAAGTTCTGAGCTCATCCCATGTTTGTAGCAGGTTCCCTTCCCACTACCACGCCAGTGTGAGGCCTCTGGTGTCCTTTGAAAGCTGTTCCACTCAAGCTTCTGAGTATCCCTGAACCGATTTCAAGCAGCAAGGCCCATTCCGGTGACTCCTTTGTCCTTAAATCTGCACAAGTTCCATCTCTTCGAACAGTGAATCACTTCTCACCAGCATCCTGCTTGGTGGCTCACACTAAGAACGGTCCTTTCCTGTTTTTTCACAGCAGCAGCTGTTTCTGTCTCCCACTCTGTTTCTCTGTCTCGTGGTATACAAAAAAAACAACTGCCCCTTGTCTGTGTCAAGGTGTGAAAACTGTCATTTGATCTTCAATAGTCATAGAGTCATAGATGTCATCAGGACAGAAAAAGGCCCTTCAGCCCATTGAGTCTGCACCGGTCAAACAAGTACCTAACTATTCTACTCCCATTTTCCAGCACTAGGCCCATAGCCTTGTTTGCCATGGCATCGCGAGTGCACATCCAAATACTTCTTAAATGTTAAGAGGCTATCTGTCTCTACCAGCCTTTCAGGCAGTGATTTCCAGATTCCCACCACCCTCTGGGTGAAAAAAATTCTTACTCACATCCCCTCTAAACCTCCTGCCCCTTACCTTAAACCTATGCTTCCTGATTATTGATCCCTCCACCAAAGGGAAAAGTTCCTTCCTGTCTACCCTATCTATGCCCCACATAATATTATACACCTCAATCATGTCCCCCCTCAATCTCCTCTGCTCCAGGAAAAATAACCCCAGTCTATCCAATCTTTCCTCATAACTAAAACTCTCCAGCCCAGGCAACATCCTGGTAAATCTCCTCTGCACTCTCTCTAGTGCAATCACATCCTTCCTATAATGTGGATTCCAGAGCTGTACGCAGTACTCTAGCTGTGGCCTAACCAGCGTCTTATACAGTTCCAGCATAACCTCCCTGCTCTTATATTCTATGCCTCAGCTAATAAAGGCAAGTATCCCATACGCCCTCTTAACCACCTTATCTACCTGTCCCGCTACCTTAAGGGACCGGTGGACATGAACACCAAGGTCCCTCTGATCCTCGGTACTTCCCAGGGTCCTACCATTCATCGTATATTCCTGTGCCTTGGTCTCACCAACACCCTGTACAACTGCAGCAAAACATCCCTACTTTTATGTTCCATTCCTCTGGCAATAAACAGCAACATTCCATTTGCCTTCCTAATGTCTTGCTGTAGCTCCATACTAACTTTTCCTGATTCGTGTACCAGGACACCCAGATTCCTCTGCACCTCAGAGTTCTGCAGTCTCTCTCCGTTTGAATAATATGCTGCTTTTCTATTCTTCCTACCAAAGTGAACAACTTCACGTTTTCTCATATTATATCCATCTGCCAAATTTTTGCCCACGCACTTAACCCAAACACGTCCCTCTGCAGACTCCTTATGTCCCCTTCACAACTTACTCTCCAACTATCTTGGTGTCATCAGCAAGTTTAGCAACCATACATTTGGCCCCTTCATCTAAGTCATTGATATAAATTGTAAAGACTTGAGGCCCCAGCACTGATCCCTGTGGCACACCACTTGTCACATCCTGCCAACCTGAAAAAGAGCCAATTATCCCTACCCTCTGCTTCTTGTTAGCTAACCAATCCTCTATCCATGCTAATAGGTGACCCCCTTCACTATGAGCTTTTATTTTGCGTAGTAACCTTTGATCTGGCACCTTGTCAATTGTCTTCTCAATTGTCTTCTCGAAATGTAAGTACAGTGCACCCACATTGCCTGTTACTGCCTCAAAAGAACCCCAATAAATTAGTCAAACATGATTTCCCTTTCACAAAACGATGTATAGATTTTGTTTGGTTTTTTTGTCTCCATGACAACCAGATCACATGGGTCTGTCCCTGGGCAGAGGTTTGGTCTGGCCACCATCTGCTTTTCCAGAACACTCTATTTCACCTTAAGTTAAAGGAGACATTTTAAAACTTAACCATCTTGTAAAGTCCTGTATTCATAACAGTTTTCACAAGTAAGCAGGCGACACCCAGCTCTATCTCACCACCGCCTCTCCTGACTCCGCCACTATTGCTAAATTATCAGACTGCTTATCCAACATCCAGTACTGGGGTGACTGAAGCCATTGTTTTCAGTCCCTGCTCCAAACCTCTTTCCTTAGCCACTGACTCCAGTCTTCTCCATGGCAATAGTCTGAGATTAAGCCAGTCTTTCTGCGACCTTGGTGTCACGTTTGACCCCAAAATGAACTTCCGGCCTCATATTCGTGTCCTCACTTAGACCTCCTATTTCGACCTCCGTAACATTGCCTGACTTTGCCCCTGTCTCAGCTCATCTGCCTGCTGACACCCTCATTCATGTCTTTGTTATCCCTAGACTTGACTGTTCTAAAGCACTGCTGGCTGGCTCACACATTCTACCCTTCATAAACCTGGTCATCCAAAACTCTGCCGCCTGTGTCTTAACTCGAACCAAGTCCCGTTCCTCTATCACCCCCTGCGCTCACTGACCTACAATGGCTCCAAGTTAAGCAGAATTACACTTTAAAATTTTCATTCAGGTTTTCAAATCCCTTTGTGGCCTCTCCCCTCTCTATGCCTGTAATCTTCCCCGAACCACAACCCTCCGATAGGTCTGCATTCCTCTAATTTTGGCCTCCCTGTGCCTTCCCAATCATAATTTCTCCAACATTGGTGGCCTTGCCTTCAGTTGCCTGGGTCCCAAGCTCTGGAATTCCCTCCCAACACCTGTCTCTCTACCTTTCTCTTTCTCCCTTTAGGACACTCCTTCAAAGATAAGAACACTCCTATGAGAAATAGGAGCTGGAGTAGACCATACTCCACCAGTCAATACGATCATGGCAGACCTTGGGCTTTAACTTCACTTTCCTGCCTGCTCCGCATATTGCTCGATTCACTGAGAGATCAAATATCTGCGTTTTATAATATCTATCCGAGCTTTAAATATATTGAAAGAAAGAAGTGGGATGGCGTTGCTAAGTAGAGAAAAGAGTTTGGAGCAGGGGTCAAAATATACCTCTTTGACCAAGCTTTTCAACACCTAACCCTAATATCTTCTTATGTGAATCAGTGTCATAAATTGTTTTATTCGTGCTCCTGTGAAGCACCTTGGGATGTCTTATTATATTGAAGGCACTCTATAAATTGTTGTTGTTAATGACTCTAAGAGACGGTCAGAGCTGGTACTCTACAGTGAATAACTCATCTCCTGACTTCTCGCAGCCTGTCCACTATCTACAAGTCACAATCTGAGAGTACTCTCCACTCGCCTGGATGAGTGCAGCTCCAACAACACTCAAGAAGTGTGACACCATCCAGGACAAAGTAGCCCGCTTGATCGGCACCCCGTCCGCCACTTTCAACATCCATACCCTCCACCACCGACGCACAGTAGCAGCAGTGTGTACTATCTACAAGGTGCATTGCAGGAAATCGCCAAGGCTCCTTAGACAGCACCTTCCAAACCCACGACCACTACCATCTAGAAGGACAAGGTCGGCAGATAGATGGGAACACCACCACCTGGAAGTTCTCCTCCAAATCACTCACCATTCTGACTTGGAAATATATCACCGTTCCTACACTGTCACTGGGTCAATATTCTGGAACTCCCTCCCTAACAGCACTGTGGGTGTATCTACACCACATGGACTGCAGTGGCTCAAGAAGGTGACTCACCACCACCTTCTCAAGGGCAATTAGGGATGGGCAATAAATACTGGGCCAGCCAGCGAAGCCCACAGCCCATGAGCGAATAATAAGTCTCTGCCTACCCCCCTCCCATACCCCCAATCCAGTCTGCAGGACCTTGCAGGGAAGCTACTGGTGAGGACAGAACAGGCCACGCCCATACACCAAACTCCGCCCACAAGCTGAGGTGGACCCGCCCACAAAACTGGCTCTGCCCACAGGCTGTGGTGAACATGCCCACAAGTTAAGTCACGCCCACAAGCCAAGCCCCACCCAAATGCTCGTGCCCCCTTCCCCCCCCCCGGTCCCTCCAGCTGGCCGTGCCCTGGGCGCTTCGCCCCGCCCCCATTGGAGGCCCCGCCCCTCCTAAGCTTCAGCCAGTAGGAGGCATTGATGAGCGCCTCTGCCCTGGCAGCCAGTCGGAGGGAGAATCAGTAGAGGCCGCGGATCGGGGCCTAGCGTCGGATACAGAGGCCGGGGATCGGGGCCTGGGTGCAGTCAGCCCGGGTTCGGCTGTTGGTCGGAGAGCGGACTCAGGAGAGAGGGTCTGAAAGTAAATCCCTATCTACAGGGCTGGGGGAAAGAGTGTGAACTGGGAGAGGGGGTACAGAGAGACTGACTCCCCAAGGGGAAGGGGAGAAAACGATAGGGAAAGATCCTGGGGTAGAGAGAGAGAGAGAGAGAGAGATCCTGGGCTAGAGAGGGAGAGAGAGAGAGAGAAATCCTGGGATAGAGATAAGAAGAGAAAGAGAGATCCTGGGATAGAGAGATAGAGAGGGAGAGATCCTGGGATAGAGAGGGAGAGAGAGAGAGATCCTGGGATAGAGAGAAGGAGAGAAAGAGAGATCCTGGGATAGAGAGAAGGAGAGAAAGAGAGATCCTGGGATAGAGAGAGAGGGGGAGAGATCCTGGGATAGAGAGAAGGAGAGAAAGAGACATCCTGGGATAGAGAGGGAGAGATCCTGGGATAGAGAGGAGAGAAAGAGAGATCCTGGGATAGAGAGAAAGAGAGATCCTGGGATAGAGAGAAAGAGAGATCCTGGGATAGAGAGAAAGAGAGATCCTGGGATAGAGGGAAAGAGAGATCCTGGGATAGAGCGAAAGAGAGATCCTGGGATAGAGAGAAAGAGAGATCGTGGGATAGAGAGAAAGAGAGATCGTGGGATAGAGAGAAAGAGAGATCGTGGGATAGAGAGAAAGAGAGATCGTGGGATAGAGAGAAAGAGAGATCCTGGGATAGAGAGAAAGAAAGATCCTGGGATAGAGAGAGGGAGAGAGAAAGAGAGATCCTGGGATAGAGAGAGGGAGAGAGAAAGAGAGATCCTGGGATAGAGAGAGGGGGAGAGAAAGAGAGATCCTGGGATAGAGAGAGGGGGAGAGAAAGAGAGATCCTGGGATAGAGAGAGGGGGAGAGAAAGAGAGATCCTGG